>NC_068317.1:110566-364148 GCF_025860055.1 Xyrauchen texanus | reverse complement strand
TGTCCTGTAGTGCCCCTAGTGGCGAATGTCGGTCATTCTTGGTTTGTGGATTCCTGTTGGCCTGTACTATTCTTGTACCGAATTAGAACATTTTTGACCAGAAAATGGGAATTTTGGCTTGTCCTGTAGTGCCCCCTAGTGGCGATATGTCGGTCATTCTTGGTTTGTGGATTCCTGTTGGCCTGTACTATTAATTTACCAAATTAGAACATTTTTGACCAGAAAATGGGAATTTTGGCATGGCCATTCTTTGCACAGTACTTCAGAGTGATGTCATCTTTAAGCATGTTAGGTTTGAAAAACCATCAGTCAAAATTACATTTGATTTATTGACACGTATATATTGTTAAAATTTGGACATTTACATAAACACGCCCCTTTCAGCCATTTTGTATCGTATTCATTTTTCCTAAATAGCGTTTTCAAGGATGTCCATTCTACACATGTGTACCAAATTTCAAGTCAATTGGAGCTCACGGTTCAGGAGAAGAAGAGTTTTGTAGGTTTTAGCAAATTTTTCAGCGTCGCGGGAAAATCCATCATGGCGGAAGTTATGGGTTCTTGAGGCTTTTTGTTCCCCATGAGGAATGAGGCATGTACACCAAATTTCAGAAGATTTGGACAAATGGCGTGGAAATTGTATCACTTTGAATTTTGTTTTTTGAGCGTGGCCTGTAACGCCACCTATGGGCAGAATGTGGGCCATTCTTGGTTTAGGGGTACCCGTTGGCATGGAGTATCAATGTGCCAATTTAGAAAATTTTGACCAGTGACTTTTTGAGCTATTGGGGCTCAAGGAGAAGAATAATAATAATAATAATAATAAATATAGCTGCAAGCAGCAATGCGGATTCCTCCTCAAAATGGCAAATCATTTAAAATTGATCAGTAGATGGTTGGGGATAAACCCTCCCAATTAAGGAATTCAAAAAAACATGTCTTAGATCTGATTCCTAAACAAAACATTTTCAATGTACAGGAAAATCCATACGGACCTTATGGATCCTTGAGGCTTTTTGTTCCCAATGAGAAATCACGGCATGTACACCAAGTTTCAGAAGAATTGGACAAATGGGGTGGATATTATATCATTTTGAAAAAAAAAAATTTGGAGCGTGGCCTGTAAGCGCCACCTATGGGCAAATGTTGGTCATTCTTGGTTTGTGGGTTCCTGTTGGCCTGTAGTATAAATGTACAAAATTAGAAAATATTTGACCAGAAAATGGGAATTTTGGAGTGGCCTGTAAGCCCCCTAGGGGCGAATGTGGGCCTTTCTTGGTTTGTGGGTTCCTGTCGGCCTGTAGAATCAATACACCAAATTAGAAAATGTTTGACCAGAAAATGGGATTTTTGGAATTACCTGTAAGCGCCCCTAATGGCGAATGTTGGCCATTAAGTGGTTTGTGGGTTCCTGTTGGCATGTAGTATCAGTGTACCAAATTAGAACATTTTTGACCAGAAAATGGGAATTTTGGCATGGCCTGTAAGCGCCCCTAGGGGTGAATGTTGTCCATTCTTGGTTTGTGGGTTCCTGTCTGCCTGTAGTATCAATGTACCAAATTAAAAAAATTTGACCAGAAAGCGGGAATTTTAGGCGTGGCCTTTAAGCCCCCTAGTTGGCGAATGTCGGCCATTCTTGGTTTGTGGGTTCCTGTTGGCCTGTAGTACCATTGTACCAAATTAGAACATTTTAGACCAGAAAATGGGAATTTCGACATGGCCTGTAAGCCCCCTAGAGGCAGAATGTAAACCATTCTTTGCATGAGTACTTCAGAGTGATGTCATCTTGAAGCATGTTAGGTTTGAAAAACCATCAGTCAAAATTACATTTGATTTATTGACAGGTATATATTGTTAAAATTTGGACATTTACATAAACACGCCCCTTTCAGACATTTTGTATCACATTCATTTTTCCTAAGTAATGTTTTCAAGGATGTCCATTCTACAAATGTGTACCAAATTTCAAGTCAATTGGAGCTCACGGTTCAGGAGAAGAAAGAGTATTTTTAGGTTTTAGCAAATTTTTCAGCGTCGGGAAAATCCATCATGGTGAAAGTTATGGGTCCTTAAGGCTTTTTTGTTCCCCATGAGGAATGAGGCATGTACACCAAGTTTCAGAAGATTTAGACAAATGGCGTGGAAATTGTATCACTTTGAATGAAAAATCACTTTGAAAATCTCTACTTTCACTTTCACTTCTCTCTTAAGATTTTTTTCTGTTTTTTTGTGTGATTTACATAAGCATATCACAAGCAATTTTATTTGAAAGACTATCTAGGCACATAATAACACTGTATAGCTGTGACTGTTTATAACTATTTCAAAATGTAGCCTACAAGCTCACACTTTAAATGGTCAGTGCTTTGATTTTTAAATCATTAAAATAGCAACAGATCCAGTGAAAAAAATGGAGTGATTGTGTTTACATGCCATTCAAAAACGTGGCATTTTACAAGGTAAGAGAGAAATAAAAAAACTTAAAATAATACCATTTGTACTTCTCAATTACTTGGGAATGTCTATGTTCAGGGCGAAGGCTAAATTGTTACTGTCTCTTTAAGAGGCTTTTATCGCATGATCACGATACTTAAGGCACAGTTCAGTTTAATCTTTTGAGAACTGAGAAGTATCATTATTTTCGTTTTGTGCCATGCTTGTTGCATTTGTATTCATTGTGAGATGATAAAATACAGACTACGTGAATGGTTGATTTTGTTCACTTGAATTTTGTGGCGTGTTTCAGAAAAATAATCGTGAAGACAGAGACTGAGCACCCTGTTTATTTATTTTACAAAAGCACAAGGTTTTGTTGTTATTGTAAGTGTACACAAATAAAAGTACACATTTCATAGTTAAGTAATGATGTCTTGCATGTTTCTGTATGGGCAAAAATGGCGCAGTATTTTGTTTAAGTTGTTTCAGCTGTTTGAGAGAAAAATATAGCAGGGCGTCATCTGGAATAATGCCAGAATAAAATATAATTATTCAGATTTCTTTCTCAACTGTTTGTTCACTTGAGACATAACAGACTCCTCAATATATCATGTATTTTGACACTCTGTTGTATGAAATTGTCCGTTCAGGCGCTAAGCAGCAGCGAAAGACATCAGTCGCGTGAGTTAGGCGCGACAGCGGCTACGCTGTATCACACAAACAGCTTCGCAAACATGTATTTGAGTTGTTTTGACATTTGTTGAGTTGAATAGTGTAAAATCGGCTGAATGTTCAAACAGGCAAACATTGTATACAACCGACAAACCTTCATGATGATCGCGAGCAAAAATGATCTAGCCTCGCATGGTTTTGCGTGTTGTCAGAGACAATTAAACAACATCATTCTCGGAAGTTTTGATACGTTAGGATTGATCAGCCCATCCCTACTTTCTTTAGACATATGTTTCATGTTTGTGTAAGTTTTTGTGGCGTGTTTCAGAAAGATATTAAGCTTAGACAAAAGAGCACACGGTTTATTTTCTTTATTTTACAACAAATAAAAGTACAACTTTCATAGTTTGTGACGATGTATTAAATGTATCTGTATGTGCAAAAATAGCGTAGTATTTTGTTTAAGCTGTTAGCAGCTGTTTGAGAGAAAAATCTTAACAGGACACCACAGCGGCATCCGTGTTGTTCACAATAATTCATAATTAAATATATTGATACCCAATTTCTTTATCAACTGTTTGTTCACTTGATACATAACAGACACCCCAATATATCATGTATTTTGGTGTATGAAATTGTCCGTTCAAGCGCATGAAGCTGTGGCGAACTCTCATCGGCGTCTGGCGTTAGTCGCGGCAGCGGCTCGCTTCGCTGTGTCACACAAACTGCTTCGAAAACATTTATTTGAGTTGTTTTGCCTTTGTTGAGTTGAATAGTGTAAAATCGGCAGAATGTTCAAGCAGGCAACCATTGTACACAACCAACAAACCTTCAGTGAAGATCGCGAGCAAAAATGATCTCGCCTCGAGGATTGCGTGTTGTCAGAGACAATTAAACAACATCATACTCGGAAGTTTTGATACGTTAACGCTGTCTCGATAGAGAAAAATCTAACAGGACATCACAGCGGCATCACTAGACCCCTTCAATAATTCATAATTCAATATATTGATACCGATTTCTTTATCAACTGTTTGTTCACTTGAGATATAGCAGACACCCCAATATATCATGTATTTTGGTGTATGAAATTGTCCGTTGAAGCATAAGAAGGAAGCGAACTCTCATCGTCGCGAGCGTTAGGCCTGGCGGCTTCGCTTCGCTGTGTCACACAAACTGCTTTCGAAAACATTTATTTGAGTTGTTTTGCCTTTGTTGAGTTGAATAGTGTAAAATCGGCTTGAATGTTCAAACTGGAAAGCATTAAGACACACAATTGATTTGACATACCTCCATGCAGGCATAAAATGTCTTCTGTAGTCTAAGTCTGGAGCTCCACCCACTAGGAGACCGAAATGCTTCATTAGAGATTGCTACAGAAGAGCTGCATGTGGTAGACAGAGTTACTCCAGTAGAGGAGCCTCTTTGCTCAGCCAATGTAAGTGAATGGGATTTTACATGTGGACCATATTTGTCCAGTAGAGGAGCACTTTTGCTCAGCCATTGTAAATCAATGGGATTTTAAAAATTTTGATCATCTTTTGTGTGTACATTTACATAAACACGTCCATTTCAGCCATTTTGTATTGTATTCATTTTTGCTAAGTAGCGTTTGGAAAGACATACATACTACACACGTGTGCCAAATTCCAAGTCAATTGGAGCTGAGGTTCAGGAGAAGAAAGAGTTTTGTAGGTTTTCCAAAATTTTCACTGTACAGGAAAATCCATAATGGCAGAAGTATGGGTCCTTGAGGCTTTTTGTTCCCCATGAGAAATGAGGCATGTTTACAAAGTTTCAGAAGATTTGGACAAATGGGGTGGAAATTATATCACTTTGAATTTTTGTTTTTGGGCGTGGCCTGTAGCGCCACCTATGGGCGAATGTTGACCATTCTTGGTTTGGGGGTACCCGTTGGCATGGAGTATCAATGTGCCAATTTAGAAAATTTTGACCAGTGACTTTTTGAGCTATTGGGGCTCAAGGAGAAGAATAATAATAATAATAATAAATATAGCTGCAAGCAGCAATGCAGATTCCTCCTCAAAATGGCAAATCATTTAAAATTGATCAGTAGATGGTTGGGGATAAACCCTCCCAATTAAGGAATTCAAAAAAACATGTCTTTGTCTGAATCCTAAGCGAAACATTTTCAATGTACAGGAAAATCCATACCGGACCTTATGGATCCTTGAGGCTTTTTGTTCCCAATGAGAAATGAGGCATGTACACCAAGTTTCAGAAGAATTGGACAAATGGCGTGGAAATGGTATCACTTTGAAAATATTTTTTTGGAGACGTGGCCTGTAGCACCACCTATGGTCGAATGTGGGCCATTCTTGGTTTGTGGGTTCCTGTTGGCCTGTAGTATCAATGTACAAAATTAGAAAATATTTGACCAGAAAATGGGAATTTTGGAGTGGCCTGTAGCGCCCCTAGGGGCGAATGTGAGCCATTCTTGGTTTGTGGGTTCCTTTTGGCCTGTAGAATCAATGTACCAAATTAGAAAATGTTTGACCAGAAAATGGGACTTTTGGGAATTACCTGTAAGCGCCCCTAATGGCGAATGTTGGCCATTCTTGGTTTGTGGGTTCCTGTTGGCCTGTAGTACCATTGTACCAAATTAGAACATTTTAGACCAGAAAATGGGAATTTCGGCATGGCCTGTAAGCCCCCTAGGGGTGAATGTTGGCCATTCTTGGTTTAGTGGGTTCCTGTTGGCCTGTAGTATCAATGTACCAAATTAGAACATTTTTGACCAGAAAGCGGGAATTTTAGGCGTGGCCTTTAAGCCCCCTAGTGGCGAATGTCGGCCATTCTTGGTTTGTGGGTTCCTGTTGGCCTGTAGTACCATTGTACCAAATTAGAACATTTTAGACCAGAAAATGGGAATTTCGGCATGGCCTGTAAGCCCCCTAAGGCGAATGTTAGCCATTCTTTGCACAGTACTTCAGAGTGATGTCATCTTGAAGCATGTTAGGTTTGAAAAACCATCAGTCAAAATTACATTTGATTTATTGACACGTATATATTGTTAAAATTTGGACATTTACATAAACACGCCCCTTTCAGCCATTTTGTATCAGTATTCATTTTTCCTAAATAGCGTTTTCAAAGACTGTCAATTCTACACATGTGTACCAAATTTCAAGTCAATTGGAGCTCACGGTTCAGGAGAAGAAGAGTTTTGTAGGTTTTAGCAAATTTTCAGCGTCTGGAAAAATCCATCATGGCGGAAGTTATGGGTTCTTGAGGCTTTTTGTTCCCCATGAGAAATGAGGCATGTACACCAAGTTTCAGAAGATTTGGACAAATGGCGTGGAAATGGTATCACTTTGAATTTTGTTTTTTTGGGCGTGGCCTGTAAGCGCCACCTATGGGCGAATGTTGACCATTCTTGGTTTGGGGGTACCGTTGGCATGGACTATCAATGTGCCAATTTAGAAAACTTTTGACCAGTGACTTTTTGAGCTATTGGGGCTCAAGGAGAAGAAGAATAATAATAATAATAATAATAATAATAATAATAATAATAATAATAATAATAATAAAACCATCAATTACAATAGATTCCCTCCTACGGAGGAATCTAATAATAATAATAATAATAATAATAATAATAAAACCGACAAATACAATAGATTCCCTCCTTACGGAGGAATCTAATAATAATAATAATAATAATAATAATAATAAAACCATCAATTACAATAGATTCCCTCCTACGGAGGAATCTAATAATAATAATAATAATAATAAAACCATCAATTACAATAGATTCCCTCCTCTAGGAGGAATCTAATAAAACCATCAATTACAATAGATTCCCTCCTACAGGAGGAATCTAATAATAATAATAATAATAATAATAATAATAATAATAAAACCATCAATTACAATAGATTCCCTCCTACGGAGGAATCTAATAAAACCGTCAAATACAATAGATTCCCTCCTTACGGAGGAATCTAATAATAATAATAATAATAAAACCGACAAATACAATAGATTCCCTCCTTACGGAGGAATCTAATAATAATAAAACCGTCAAATACAATAGATTCCCTCCTACGGAGGAATCTAATAAAACTGTCAATTACAATAGATTCCCTCCTTCCGGAGGAATCTAATAAAACTGTCAATTACAATAGATTCCCTCCTTACTGAGGAATCTTATAATAATAAAACTGACAAATACAATAGATTCCCTCCTTACGGAGGAATCTAATAATAATAATAATAATACTGTCAAATACAATAGATTTCCCTCCTTACGGAGGAATCTAATAATACTGTCAAATACAATAGATTCCCTCCTTACGGAGGAATCTAATAATACTGACAAATACAATAGATTCCCTCCTACGGAAGAATCTAATAATAATACTGTCAAATACAATAGATTCCCTCCTTACGGAGGAATCTAATAAAACTGACAAATACAGTAGATTCCCTCCTTACGGAGGAATCTAATAATAATAATAATAATAAAACTGTCAATTACAATAGATTCCCTCCTTACGGAGGAATCTAATAATAATAATAATAATAATAAAACTGTCAATTACAATAGATTCCCTCCTTACGGAGGAATCTAAAAATAATAATACTACCAATTACAATAAATTCCCTCCTTACGGAGGAATCTAATAATAATAATACTGTCAATTACAATAGATTCCCTCCTATTGGAGGAATCGAATAATAATACTGTCAATTACAATAGATTCCCTCCTAACGGAGGAATCTAATATTAATAATGTCAATTATAATAGATTCCCTCCTATTGGAGGAATCTAATAATAATACTGTCAATTACAATAGATTCCCTCCTAACGGAGGAATCTAATAATAAAACTGTCAATTACAATAGATTCCCTCCTAACGGAGGAATCTAATAATAAAACTGTCAATTACAATAGATTCCCTCCTACCGGAGGAATCTAATAAAAAAGTCAATTACAATAGATTCCCTCCTACCGGAGGAATCTAATAATACTGTCAATTACAATAGATTCCCTCCTACCGGATGAATCTAATAATACTATCAATTACAATAGATTCCCTCCTACCGGAGGAATCTAATAATAATAATAATACTGTCAATTACAATTGCTTAGCACTGAACCCCTAAAAATCCTAACAAAAACATTAGGTTTCTAGCCCTTTGGGCTTGAACCCCTAATAATACAAATCTTAACAATTACAATATGGTTTCAGAGCTTAGTGCTTGAACCCCTAAAAATAATAATAATACAAATCTTAACAATTACAATAGGGTTTAAGCACTAAGCGATTGAAACCCTAAATATCCCAACCAAAAAAAATAGGTTTCTAGACCTTTGGGCTTATACCCCTAAAAATCTTAACAATTACAATAGGATTTCAGCGCGAAGTGCTTGAACCCCTATAAATCTTAACAACAACAATCGGGTTTCAGTGCTAAGCACTTGAACCACTAAAAATCCTAACAAAAACAATAGGCTTCTAGCCCTTCGTGCTTATATTGTGAGTGTACACAAATAAAAGTAGACCTTTTATAGTCTCTAATGATGTCTTACACTTATCTGTATGCCCCAAAAATGACGGAGTAGCGTGGCTGTGACACGACATGAAGGGAGCCGACTCTGGCGTGGCTGTGACACGACACGAAGGGAGCCGACTCTGGCGTGGCTGTGACACGACACGAAGGGAGCCGACTCTGGCGTGGATGTGACACGGCACGGAGCCAAGTGGTGGAAGGCGGAGCTGTGGGAGGCTTGAAACATAGTGTCCTAGATGGCTGGGAACACCTCAGTGTTTGTGAACATGAGCAGAGTCTTGGGAGCAACCTCTGTGGTCGTGGGTATGGACAGAGTTTTGGGAACGACCTCCGTGGTCGTATACATGGGCAGATACTTGTAGACGACCTCTGTGATCTTGAACATGAACAGAGACTTGGAAACGACCTCCTTGGTTGCCCAAGCTTGTTGGCCATGGCAGGTGTGGCCATTAGCCCGTCGACCACGCCGTGGGAGGCTGGCTCATGATGTGGGACTCTGATTCGGCTGCCACGTCGTGGACCTCTGGCTCGGCATCCGCCTCCCCCACCGTGAACGTGGAACCAATGGTCTGCAGGGAAAGGTTGATATATTGAGCGAGAGTGTGGGTACTTTTACTGCCTGGCATCAGAGAAGAGACTGTCAATTAATCCATAATGGAAAATGTCTTTGAGGGCATTAAAGTTCACCTGGCAGGCCAGAGCGCAGAAGTCCCCAACATAATCCTCTAGGGGACGACTCCCCTGACGTAGGCTTAGGAGTAGAACTGCTGGGTTCATGGTTGGCGGTCAAGTATTCTGTAATGATGCTGCTGGTGGCGATGGCAATGAAGACATTGACGATGGAGTGACAAACCCAAGTGCAGTTTTTTTAAACAAAACGTGAAATACAAACAACCGTAAATCAACACGTGAAACAAATATGAACATGAAGTAGACATTGGCTTGGCTTGGCTTGGCTTGGCTTGGCTTGGCTAACAAACAGTGTTACATTAACAATACTTGACCATGGATAATGGCAAACATGAGGCTTAAATACAAGACATGGGAGAACAAGACATACAAGTTAACCAATGAAGAGACAGAACTGATAACAAGATTAAACAATAAACCAATGAACACAAGACACATGAACATGGAGGGAAACAGGAATCACATGACATGAACATGAACTAAACTTTTAAAAATAAAAAACATAAAATATATGAACACATTACACTTTTTTTGATAAATATTATCAAATCTGCACTGGTTTGGTTCCGATCGGTTGAACGGACTAGGACTAGAACAAATAGCTGCTATTGATGATTTTGTTGATAGCGGTCATGTTTTTCTAGATATGTGACTGTCCTAATAGACCAGTCCTTGTACTGAACCCGGCATATTCCTTTAAGACACACTTTTGACTTTCAAGCACATCCTTAGTCAGATAAATTGAACTGAGATAGATTGTGCCCTTAGTGAAAATAGTCTATAACTCATTTCTCATGAAACTGAACTGTGAAGTGATGAACAGACGTTAAAAGCCTTCCTAAAATAAATTAATATAAATTTACAATAGTAATTAATACTCGGACACTAATTTATGTAAAGAGAACTAATGAATTGTTTAAGATTTGAAGCTTAAATTGAGGACTTGAGACTTGAATGCATAGACCTGAGATAATGGCTTGGTCCAACCTCTGCTACTTACGTATATAAAATTGCAGTCAGTTTGCTTTCCTGATTACTTCATCGAAAAAAGTAATCACATTACTAATTGCAGAAAAGTTTCTTTAGAAATAAAAAATAATATCTATATTTCCTCCTTGTTCTCATAATCACGCATATGCAACAAATGTTTCTATTTTGTAATCAGATTACACCCAACCTTATATATCAGGGTCGTTTTTTACAATGTCGGTGCCCTAGACAAGATCCTTATTGGTGCCCCTACAATGGTGGTTTAGATTGGATTTATAATAATCAGATTTCACATGTTTTTTATGTGCAATAGTGGTGGAAATGCTCAGTAGCCTTTCTGTTAGGTCTTTCAAAAATAGACCTACCTAAATAAAATTAAAATGATTCAGTTTTTTTTTGTGCTGTAGAACAAAGCAGCCATAACACTATGTTGCTTTTTGTAATTTTTTTTTAAACACAAGCATCTTCAGACGTTGCTACAACACAATTTGTATGATTATATTCCATTTTTGACCTTGTTGTGTATTATTCTGGCATTAATGTTGAATGATCGCAAAGCTTGAAATGAAATATAGTCGAATCAGTGAGGCTGTCCTGAGATCAGCAGGATGAGTGTGGAGTGTCACTTCCTAAAAGGGCAGAGAGAGGCAGTGCTGAGTTAAAGACGCACGCACGCACCACGCACGCACACGCACACGCACCAAAGCGGAGAAAAAAAACCAGACACGGGATCTGAGCTTTAGCTGCGCATCCCGTCTTATTTATACATTGATCATGTTTAAATCGGATGGATCAGTGTGAATATGTCGTTCGTGTTTGTCAAGGGTTAAAGCGAAACCTTTTTTTTTCGTGGCGCACGGATTTCGCACAACATTTACCAGCCCGATAAATCTCAAGTGATCATTACGACATTTGATCTATTATTATTTAGAGTGTGTTTGAAGAGAGAGAGATAGGCCATTAAAGATGGGCTGTTTGGGCAACAGCAAGACAGAAGACCAGCGCATCGACGAGAAGGCGCAACGAGAGGCGAATAAAAAGATCGAGAAACAGTTACAGAAAGAGAGACAGGCGTATAAAGCCACACATCGCTTGCTCTTATTAGGTGAGACAGGAACTATTCATAACCGATCCAATGTGTATGTGTCAGCCTCATCCGATCGAGATGTGGATATGTGGTCTTTATCATGAATGAATGAATAATTTCTCGTGGCCCTGGATCTGCTCGTATTAGTGCCTCATCTCCTCTCATGTCTTGTGTTTTATTATTTTAAAGGCGCTGGAGAATCCGGGAAGAGCACTATAGTCAAACAGATGCGAATTCTGCACGTCAACGGCTTTAACGCAGAGTGAGTGGTTTTTAAAAAAAAAAATTTTAAATCAGTGTTTATCGAGAGTGTTTATCATACGCGTCACTCAAATATGTTGACGATGTTCAAATGTTGACGACTGCATTGGTGGTCTGATGTACGCCTCTGCTTCCGTTGTGTCGCTAAATCTAGTGAGCTGCCTACATAGACAGGCTCCCTACCTGGACAACATTTTTTGGGCTCATTTTGGCCTGCCTACCAAAAGAGCATGGAGCTGTTTTGGGCGTCATATTTGGGCTGTGAGAATTCTATATATTTCTGTGCTGAATAAAATGCTACAGTTTTTTTTTTTTAGGTTTTATTGCTATGATTTACAAGATTTACCTGTGTTTGTGTAAAAATGCACCACCTCTACAGTTACTTATACTGTAATTCTTTTTCTTTTAACTAAAACACACAGGAAAAATGTTTCGTTATTACAACATACAGTGTTTCCCACAGGAATTTGTGAGACTGTGGTGGGTGGACCTTGGACCCTCTAGGGGGGTCTGGGGGCATGCTTCCCCATAAGAAAATGTTGTATATTTTAAAGTTAAATGCATCAATCTGGTGCACTTTGAGAGCAAAATTAAGAGGCTAGATCTTTGAAGAACTTTGTGCTTTTGTAAAAAAAATTGTGCTCTAGTAGTAATTTAATCATAAACGCATTGGCT
Organism: Xyrauchen texanus; assembly: GCF_025860055.1. Taxonomy (NCBI): domain Eukaryota; kingdom Metazoa; phylum Chordata; class Actinopteri; order Cypriniformes; family Catostomidae; genus Xyrauchen; species Xyrauchen texanus. Next base: position 351,795 of record NC_068317.1, on the reverse strand, counting down.
GTATAAATTGGAATTGCGATGACACTGCAAAAAGGTCACCCACAAAGCATAAACGAGACAGAGTTTATCGCAGTACACAAATAGGCAAAACACAAAATCGACTAGAGCATACATTTGAGCCAGGGCTCGACATTAAGCATTGTCATGTGCTTGTCCTCTGGACAAGTAAATTGGTCATTCACTTGTCCGAGTCAAAAAGTTACTTTTCCGGTGAGAAACAAGGACATTTAAGTTACATGCTCAAATAACATGTCAAAGTTTATGTTGTATATTTTTCTACAATTTTGACTGATGTCCAACCTTATAGTGTACCTATGCAATCAATTTAATTCTCTGTGACAGAAATGTAAACTGCACTGTGTAGGGGAGGAGACTATTGTTACGTATGGTAGATAATAACTGGATTGATTATATATCAAAGTGCAGTGCTGTTATTTCCATGTTCAGAATGGCCAGAAATAAGGGCACACTGTGTGCAATAGCATTGCTATGTAGAGGCATATGACTGCTTATAATCAACAATTGGGCCTTTGATGAAACTTTCTTTTTATTACTATCACAATTGCATTCATTATTTAAAAAGAATTATGATGTTGACACTTCTAATATTGGGATTATGTCATTCATTCTTTCATGAGAATTATTTCCTGTTCATCCTGTTCTGCTTAGAGAAAAGAAGCAGAAAATCTTGGATATCCGGAAAAATGTGAAGGACGCCATTGTGGTAAGTGATTTTTGTAAATGGGTAGTTGACAAATAACATGTCCATGCATGGTTTTTACTCAACAAAGCTTTTAGGTTAAAATGTACATTTATTTTTTAAAGGAAAGTGAATGTTTTAGGACCTGTAACCAGTCACCATTTCTTTTAATAATCTTGTAATAAAAAAAAATCTAATAATTTTAATAATTTAATAGTTACATTTTGTTTTTTTTAGTCCTGCGGTGTACATTTTGAAACGTTAAAATATTCTGTTTAGTCTTTTAATTAATATGAAGTCATGAAATCTGCATGTATTATGAGTAAATGATTTCTTTTTTAAAGGACAGAGCTAAAACTGCTTGTCATGTTATGTCAACTGCCCAAAAAATGGCACTCAATTAAAATGTAACTTCGTGGAAGTACAATAAAGAGAATTGTCTTTAATACAGAAAAAGCATGTTGAGTTGCACTAATTTAAAACACACACACACACACACACACACACACACACACACACACACACACACACACACACACACACACACACACACACACACGTTGTGTTTCCATGTTTTATGGGGACTTTCCATAGACATAATGGTTTTTATACTGTACAAACTTTATATTCTATCCCCTAACCCTACCTCTAAACCTAACCCTCACAGAAAACTTTCTGCATTTTTACATTTTCAAAAAACATAATTTAGTATGATTTATAAGCTGTTTTCCTCATGGGGACCGACAAAATGTCCCCACAAGGTCAAAAATTTCAGGTTTTACTATCCTTATGGGGACATTTGGTCCCCACAAAGTGATAAATACACGCGCACACACACACACACACACACACACACACACACACACACACACACACACACACACACACACACACAGAGTTAATATTTCTGCAATTTAACATGATTGTATAAATATACAATCATGTTAAATATTTAAGCTGTAAATATTTCTAGTGAAAATATTTTGCACAAATATTCCTCAATAACATTTTAAGTAATAAATATTAACCTTCCGAAGTTTACATTTTAGCGACAAATTTGTTATGTGAAATAAAATGGACCGAATATTACCTATACATATTATAAGTACAGTTCTAAAATATTCAGTTTTATTAGGGATGGCTTTTGATACATATTTACAGATTGGATTTTATTCAGTTTCTCAAGCTCTCGATTCGATTGCGATTTGATTTAATATCGATTCATATGGGTATATTTCAGTTATAATGTCCATTTTGCTTACATGTGAAAGAAATTCTCTAACAGCTAATGGTATTAATTATACTGAGGACCTTCTAAGTAGGTACATTCTGGAGAAACAAAATGTCAATTTTGCTAATTATGTGTTATTAGTTTTTCATTATTTTGGTCACATATTAGCTTAAAAAAAATTACAAATCCATGTAAACAATCACTAAATATGATATTATATTGCCTATATTATATGTTTTTACATGTTTATTGTTTATTTACATAATTTGTACTATTTACAAGTATTTGGATTGATTTGTTGAACACATGCTAAAAACCAGTACTGTCTCTTTAAGAAAACCAGCATTTCTGTAAAGATCATCTGTAAATGAGTGCACCTAAAAAAGAGAGGACTTGAATGGCTTTACCTCATCTGTGCTATGCGTGATTAGTTTTTTTTTTTTTTGTTGAGCTAGGGATTCCGCTGTGTGACTTTTTAGTGGTTAGATTACCGTCGGAGAAAAAAAATGATGGTCAGCTGGTTTTAAATATAATTTACAAAAATCTTGTTACGCAACAGCATTGATGCAAAAATGTAATATCATATCACAACTGAACATGCTAGCAGATGTGTATCTTAGGGATACATGGACTCTAAGCACACCCATACAATAGGAAATCTGATACACAACAAATAAATACGATATAAATATAAAAAGAGACACTCCAACATAGGCCACAACACTGTTTATCTGCATCCTGGGTGCAAAATGCTTCAATGTAACCAGAGTGCTTGGAGTCACAGGGTGATCCTAGCTGGGCTTTCAAAAGTGCAGAACTGTAAGATAATTGTGGGTGCACAACATGTAGTTCACGGCATCCAAAATTGTTTCTACTGCAACAGCATATTAAAGCAATCCGTTGTCTGTCAGACACCCTAACATAAAGAATCAGCAACACAAATACACTCCACAAATAAATACAAAAAATAAACCTGTGGAAAATGCATAATAACAGGAACATTGCTTAAAGCAGGTAATTTAAAGTCCGATAATGACTAAAATTTCCTTTTATTGTTGAACTGGATGAATTTGTTTACAAGAAATGCTTTAAATAATGAGGAAGATTTAAGATGCAACTTCTCAAAGTTTACCATGCTGATAGTAACCATACATGCAAATGAACTGCACACTTAGCATGCTTAAACATTTCTAAATAAAAGCACCACAGCTAAAAAAATATTATGCTTGTTGGTTGATGGACGTCTATTGGAACATCCAGTCTCATAGGATGTGTATCTTAATATTTAATACTTCTGTGACTGTTGTATTACATTTGTCATCTTCAGTAAACCTCTCATTAAAATGCTCTCAAACAGGGTATTTAAAGGGATAGTTCACCCAAAAATGAAAATTCTCTCATAATTTACTCTTCCTTATGCCATACCAGATGTGTATGACTTTTTTTCTTCTGCAGAACACAAATTAAGACTTTTAGAAGAATATATCAGCTCTGTAGGTCCATGCAATGCAAGTGAATGAGTGCCAAAATTTTGAAGCTTCAAAATCCTTGTAAAGGCAACATAAAAGCAATTCATATGACTCCGGTGGTTAAATCGATATCTTCAGACATTATATGATAGATGTGGGTGAGAAACAGATCAATATTAAATTCATTTTGTATTATAGATTCTCCTCCCTGCCTAGTAGGGGATATGCACGAAGAATGTGAATCACCAAAAACAGAAGGAGAATGTGAAAGTGAATTGTAGATTGACTGAGCAGGTAGGAGAATTTATAGTAAAATATGGTTCTCACCCACACCAAATTGATTTAACCACTGTCTGGAGTACTTTCATGTTGCCCTCAAGTGGTTTTTGAGCTTCAAATTTTTGCCACCCATTCACATGCTTTGTATGGACCTACAGTCAAGTCAAGTCAGGTCAATTTTATTTGTATAGCGCCTTTCACAACACACATCGTTTCAAAGCAGCTTTACAGAAGATCAGCATTAACAGACGATAAAACTGTAATATCTATAAAGTCCATTAATAATCATTGTGTAACTTAGATAAAATACGATTTTTAATAGTGTTTAAAAATAATTAAATGATAATTGTATTAATAACCCCAGTGAGCAAGCTGTAGGCGACTGTGGCAAGGAACACAAAACTCCATAAGATGTAGATTAATGGAGAAAAATAACCTTGGGAGAAACCAGACTCACTGTGGGGGCCAGTTCCCCTCTGGCTAACATTATGAATGTAATGTAAATATTAATTATGTATAGGTAAAATCATGGTTTAAAATGATTAAACTAAGTGTTAAGGGGCAGTGATTAAACATCGATTGTGTTTGAACTGTAAGATTAATGACCAAAGTCTTTGAAGTCCATCTTGATTAATTGCAGAAGTTCACATAGATGCAATTGTCCTTGTTAATTGGCCGATGAAGGCTTTTGTTGGCAATAGTTAGTCTAAGCATTTCATTTCAAGATCGTAGTCCATAAATAGACCGAGGTGATGCAGGTTGGAGTTGGCATCATTTCATCCTCTGAAGTCCGTCATAATAGATTGAAGTGATGTTTGGCTGGCACCAGCTGCATTTAGTCATCATCATTCAGCGACATGTAGCAGTGGAGTCCAACATGAAGCAGGAATGGTGCTGGATCCAGCCGGTTCTGGTGACCTCAGGATAGGAGTCCCTAGGTTGAGACAGGGAAACAAATAAAAAGATGTAAGCGTAGATGCCATTTAATTTATTGCAGAGTTAGAGATCATGCTCAATGTTTCTGGTTTCTGGTTCCGGCAGACCCAACTAAAGCAGCCTAATTGTGGGTTGGAGGATAAATTAGGTGTGTGCCTGGCTAAATAGATGAGTCTTTAGTCTAGACTTAAACTGAGAGAGTGTGTCTGCATCTCGAACAGTGTTTGGGAGACTATTCCATAGTTTAGGAGCCAAATATGAAAAGGATCTTCCTCCTTTAGTGGATTTTGATATTCTAGGAACTATTAATAGGCCAGAATTTTGCGATCTTAATGAACGTGTTGGAATATATTGTGGTAGAAGATCACTTAAGTACTGCGGAGCTAGACCATTCAAAGCTTTGTACGTAGTTAACAGAATTTTAAAATCAATATGGAATTTAACAGGTAGCCAATGTAACGATGATAAAATGGGGCTAATATGATCATATTTCTTGGTTCTCGTCAGCACTCCGGCTGCTGCATTTTGAACCAATTGAAGTTTATTTATTGATCTTGCTGGACATCCTCCCAGTAATGCATTACAATAATCTAGTCTTGAGGTCATGAATGCATGAATTAGTGTTTCGGCATCAGCAACCGAGAGCATATGCCTTAATTTAGCAATATTTCTTAGGTGGAAGAATGCTGTTCTACAAACATTTGTAATTTGATTTTCAAAGGACAGATTGGTATCAAATATAACACCTAAGTTCTTCGCTGTTGAAGATGATGTAACAGTACATCCATCTAGAGTCAAATTATATTTTAGTGGCTTATTTTTAGAGTTTTTGGTCCAATAATTAGAACCTCTGTTTTGTCAGATTTGAGTAGAAGGAAATTTCTGGCCATCCAATCTTTTATTTCATTGATACACTCTGCGAATTTTGAGAATTGTGAAATCTCATCAGGTTTTGAAGAAATATAAAGTTGTGTATCATCAGCATAGCAGTGGAAACTTATTCCACGATTCCTGATAATATCTCCCAGGGGAAGCATATACATGGAGAAAAGCAGAGGCCCTAAATCTGATCCCTGTGGCACTCCATATTTTACTTTTGTTTGGTTTGACAATTCCTCATTTACATAGACAAAGTGGTAGCGGTCTGCTAAATATGACCTAAACCATGCTAATGCCACTCCACAAATTCCAACATAATTCTCCAGCCTATTCAAGAGAATGTTGTGATCTATCGTGTTGAATGCAGCACTAAGATCTAAAAGCACTAGAAGAGAAATGCAGCCGCGATCAGATGATAAGAGCAAGTCATTTGTAACTCTGATAAGTGCAGTCTCTGTACTGTGATGAGGCCTAAATCCTGATTGAAATTCTTCATATATACTATTTCTCTGTAGAAATGAACATATTTGGGAGGATACTACCTTTTCTAGTATTTTTGACATAAACAGGAGATTTGAAATCGGCCTATAATTAGCAAGTTCTCCAGGATCAAGTTGTGGCTTCTTATTTAGCGGTTTGATAATTGCCATTTTAAAGTTTCTTGGGACATGTCCTAAGCATAGCGAGGAGTTAATGATATTAAGAAGAGGTTCTGATATTACAGGAGATACCTCTTTTAAGAGCTTAGTTGGTATAGGATCTAACAAACAAGTTGTGGCTTTTGATGTTTCGATAAGTTTTGTTAGCTCTTCATGACCTATGATAGCGAAGGATTGAAGTTGCACATGAGGGAAATTATTCAACACCGTTTTCTGAGGCGCTATGACAGATGATTGCATAATTCCAATTTTATTTCTGATTATTTCTATTTTATCTGTAAAGAAATTCATGAAGTCATTACTCTTGAGCTGTGACGTAATATCAGGTTCGGTTGAGGCTTTATTCCTAACCAATTTAGCCACAGTACTGAATAAACATCTAGGATTGTTGTGGTTATTTTCTATGAGTTTACTAAAATATGCTGACCTGGCAGCTTTGAGTGCGTGTTTGTAGCTACAGACACCCTGAAAAACTTCTAATTTTGTATTTTTCCACATGCGCTCCATTTTCCGAGCTGCTCTCTTTATTTCATCAAGTTCTTCTGGGCTTTGGGGTTTATTGAGTATATGAGATAGATCTGGAAGAGTATTAGTGAAGCTATCTTTAGTGGTCGAAAGAATAGTTCTACCTGAACGATAGCGTGGTGTAGATTGAGTAACATTAGCTGATTGCAGCATGCAAGAGACGAGGTAATGATCCGAGATGTCATTGGTCTGCTGCAGAATTTCTATATTATCAACATCAACTTCATATGAAAGGATTAAATCTAGCGTATGATTATGCGATGAGTTAGTCCTGTTACATTTTGTCTGACTCCAAGAGAGTTGAGAATATCGATAAATGCTAATCCCAATGTATCATTTTCATTATCTATGTGAATGTTGAAGTCACCAACAATTAAGGCTCTATCTACAGTAACTACAAGATCTGATAAAAAATGTGCAAATTCACTAAGGAAATCTGAATAAGGCCCGGGTGATCTATACACTGTAGCAAGGGTAAAGGACGACAGAGATTTTTTATTTATATTTGTATTTGATGGTGTCACATTAAGCATTATTAGTTCAAAAGACTTACATTTATATCATGTCCTCTGAGTAACACCAAAAACTACACTGTAAATTGTAGCAACACCTCCTCCTCGACCCTTCAGACGAGGCTCATGTTTATAACAATAACCTGGGGGAGTAGATTCATTTAAACTAATATATTCATCCGGTTAAAGCCAGGTTTCAGTCAAACAGAGCGCATCCAATCTATGATCTGTAATCATTTCATTGACAATTAGTGCTTTGGTAGAAAGAGATCTAATGTTTAGTAGCCCTATTTTTATATGATGTGTTTTTTTAATTTGTTTGTGTTGTTCAAGTTTGACCTTAATCAAATTTTTTCTAAATGATTTAGTGAGCGTATTGTGTTTCGTAGTTCGTGGAACAGACACAGTCTCTATGAGATATCTAGGTGATACAGTCTCTATGTGTTGTAGTTTATGTGACCTGTGTGACGTCTTAAGGCAGCTAGCAGACGTTCGGATTAACCAGTTTGTCTGCTTCCTGACCTGGGCCCCATTTAGTCAGTTAATATCATTATTAAGTCTATGAGCCAAATTACTAGAGAGGAGAGCGGCACGTTCCCTCGAGGGATGGAGTCCGTCTCTGTTTAGCAGGTCAGGTCTACCCCAAAAACTTTTCCAATTGTCTATAAATCCTATTTTATTCTGCAGACACCACTCAGACATCCAGTCATTCAGTGACACTAATCTACTATAAATCGCGTCACCACGACGAGCAGGGAGGGGACCAGAGCATATTACAGTGTCTGACATCGTTTTTGCAAATTTGCACACCTCTTTAACATTATCTTTAGTGATCTCCGACTGGCGAAGCCGGACATCGTTAGTGCCGACATGGATAACAATTTTTGAAAATCTACGTTTAGCATTAGCCAGCACTTGTAAATTTGATTTGATGTCAGACGCTCTGGCCCCCGAAATGCATTTAACAATAGTGGCTGGTGGTCTCTATTTCCACGTTCCTTACAATAGAATCACCGATAACAAGGGCTCTTTCAATATGATTCTCATTGGGTGTATCACTGAGTGGGGAGAGTTTATTGGAAACCCTAACAGGAGCGGGAGAGTGGTGTCTCTTTGCTGAACGAGTATGCCGCCGAGACGTCACCCAAATGCCCTGCTGCAGGGGCTCTATAGCCGGAACCAAAGTGTGTGTGTTGCTCTCTGTACTGCCCGCATCCGAAACAGTGTCTACCGGCTTCTCTTTCTCACTGACCTCTGCTAGCGTTCGGATGCGAGTCTCTAACTCATTAACCTTCTCCGTCAGCCTGACTAATTCCTTACATTTATCACAAGTGAATCCCTCACTGCTGACGGAGGAGGCTATTTTAAACATGTGACATGCAATGCATGAACAAATAACATGAGCCAATGCCATGACTTACCGCAAATTGTTCGTTGTTCCTGAGCGGTGAGGGTTTTGAGATTGATTTGAATCCCTCACAAAATTGTTTGTTGTTGGTGGTGGTTGTTCTTGATAAGCGGTGCTTTGAGATCGATGCAATAATCTGTGTACCGCAGAGGAGAAAAAACGGTTGTGCGCTGAAAAAATGCACGCAGTTTAATCGCGATAAAAATAGAACGCGGATACAGGTGGAATATGCGCGCAGTTGAATCCTGATAAGAGAATAATATGGGAAGACCCGATGCGTGCTTAAAAATGGCAGATGTTTAAGGATTAAAGGCTACAAACACAGACTCTAGCTAGGTGTCAGCAGCAACCGGTAAAATACACGCAGATGAAACGGGAGAAAAAGCGGAAGAATCTGAAACGTGGTAAAATGAGAAAAGATATAACTATGAACGACGCGGTAAAATGACAAAGGATATAACTATGAACGATGACTATAACGTTGAACGTATGAGAATAAGCAGTGCTAAGCAGGCCACAAACAAACAGCTACAGAGCTGTAATATTCATCTAAAAATCTTAATTTGTGTTCAGCAGAATAAAGTCATACACATCTGGGATGGCATGAGGGTGAGTAAATGATGAGAGAAATTTAATTTTTGGGTGAACTAACATTTTAAGTCTGGTGAGTCTGGTAGATAAAATTCCCCTGTTATATTTTGGAGTTTGTGTGTATCCCCAGTTTCACTTAAATTGGAAGTATGTTTTGAGTCCGCAACCATGACACCTGCCAAGCACCACATGGTGACCTTCCGTAACCTTAGCAACAGCTGCACAAACCAAGCCAGGTTAAGGCTTACACCAAAAAACTATTTTATATGATGTACTATTACATGATATAAAAGAGTGTTTTTAAATTCATGGCGGCACAAAATTTCACGTTTGTAAAGTGTAATTTATGTTGTAGAACAAAACATCTGTGTATAGTCAAGTAAGTTTACTACAGACCTTATTTTACTCCAAAACTCTCATAAAAAAAAACCCATAGGAAAATCCCAAGGGAACTCATGGTGCATTAGCCTGCCGTGCTCGCCTACAAATTGAGGTCATGGCTGAACAGCTTTATAATCATGACATCCCTACAAGGATCGTATTTGATTGTGTGGTATAGTGGTGAAGAAGTTCAGCACCTTGTTGAGAGTGGTTTGACTCGTTCAAACCACTCTCAACAAGGTGCTGAACTTCTTCACCACTATACCACACAATCAATGGTGAGTGAAATCTGAACATTTACTGACCAGAGGCTAATCATAGACATTTTGAGTTGCATAGTGTGAAATTTGGTTGCAAATGATAGCAATTTTCTATCATTGTAGTTGAGGGTTGCTCATGGAGTAAAAGATTGATCTTGGGATTCAAGAATCAAAATCGAGATTGTTCATATGAAGACCACGTTGCATCAGAAAATCAATATTTTTACCCAGTCCTTGATTTTATGATCTTATTTTTGACAGATAATAGTTTGTCCATTATGTTTTGCTTTAAAATTTTGCCTTTGAAATGTAGTTGTTCAAATTCGTTTGGAAATTCAATTTGTGCAATAGAATTTTGAAAGGTGAATATTTATTATTGAATGATTAATTAGGGCTATTGTGTGAAATGTTTTCATTTGATATATTTACAGCTTAAATATAAAACCATGTTTAAAGCATGAAAGCAAGCAACATTAATGCAATGTGTGTTTTTTTATTTTTATAATTATTGCAACTCAATGTGTATTTTTATATAAAAGACTAGGGATGCACCGTCGCCTTTACCATTTTTTCTCTCCCAATCCGATTAAAATATCTGAACTATCTCACTTTCACAAGTGCCTAAAACTTTTGCACAGTACTATTATATATAACTCAATGCGGCCATGTTCACGCAGCAGCAGAATACGGTCGTCAGTCCTGTATTTGAGTGCTTAATATGGTTACATTCACACACAGATCGGTTATTTACGAAAGTGACAACCACATTCTGTAATCGAACAGACACCTGTAAATTTTCATGACTCACAATCGCATTTTCTACAAACCTGTGCTGTGTGAACAGAACCACCGTACTGGACAACTAGATGTCTGTCAGCCTGTCACGTTGTACTGTACATGTGCATATCTCGTGTGTTTCAAGCGGGGTTTCGTTAACTCACGGTGACGGAATATGAGCTGCATGTCATTCGAGGATCCAGCCGGTGTCTTACTGGAGCTGCTCGCATGCAAGAGTCTCAAGACACAATTTATGCTGCGTTCTGAACTTGGTTAAAAACCTTTCAAAGCAGCTGTTGGTTAATTATGATCTGAAGGATGATCTTGCGCCTCAGTTGGACTAATTTGTTTTATAACATAGCGTCAGTTGTGATAAAACATGCCGGTGTTATGGAAGCCATCTTTGTTATTTACTTTAGTCTCTATCACTATTGTTGCATGTGTTAGAATACGGGCTTCACTTTGGTTGTTCTTTCATACAGACAGTATTTAAGCACCCACTTTAAGCTGTTGTATGAACGGTACATTTGAAGACTCACACCTGTAAGTAAATACGGTTGTCAATCCTAGACACTAACCATGTGAACGTACCCTGTATTTGGAACTTATTGGGGTTACTCCTCTATATGAAAACAACTCTGTGGTAGTGCGGAGGGCGGGCCGGGTTGTGATTTTACACACCCGGTCCCTTATCAGGCTAATTAAGCCTCGGAGAGGGATAAAGGCTGACTGCGGATGGTGGTGAGAGAGAGATCGTTTATGGGCAGCTGATGGTCATCTGTTGATGTTTCTGTCTTTTTCATTATCATTAAAAAAATTAAGTTTTTCATTAAAATATTATTTATATTGTCAAGCCGGTTCTCGCCTCCTCCTTTCCATTGAACTCCTTTACAAACACCAACCTCTAACTACACATTATTTCATTATAAAAAAAGAGACAAACAAAAATGTATTACATAAAAAAATTTGTATCGTATTCAGAAAAAACATATTTTTAAATTGTCTACTCTACTAGATAAAGCAGCAGCAAAATTAACCATATATCCTGTTAAAGTCTTCAATGGAAAATAATCTACTTTTTTATTTTTTTCAACTTGTATCTGGAATTCTTATTTTGTTCACTTTAGTTGTAATAGGATGTCAGTCCACTTTTTAATCTTTTTTTTTTTTTTTTTGGAACCCAGCCAACTTAAATATAATTGTAATTAAAACATTTTATATATATAATAATAAAAAAAAATTATCCTTGTAACTTATTATAACAATAATATCAACAATAAAATAATAAATATAAAACATTTATGATACAATATGAATGTGTTTCAGTTGTAATGTCTTAACTTTAAAACCAAGGGGCTTTTATTTTGACTCACCAGGTAGACGATGACCGTAGTGTGTGTGTGTGTGGGTTAGTTCACAATAGTTTAATATCCACTTCATTCAAGATCTGGTGAATTGCTAATCAGGGTCTGATCTCAATGCATGTGACAAGCAAACCAAACTAATGATAAGCAAATCGAGCAGCTACATATGAGCTGTACTTCGTGTGGACCACTCACATATTACGAATTGCTCTGTCATCAGCCAGCATGTGCCATGTGTGTGTGTGACACATCAGAGCAACACATTTACTGTGCAATGATTGCACACTATATATTTATTTATTAAACACAGCCTTTTGAGAACACTAAGGAATTGTATGACTTCAAGAGTCTTCATAAAATGCACAAGTATTATAGACTACTTTAATGGTGCTTGTGTGGGGGTTTGTTTATTCCATATTTGGAGCTTGACGTTAAAGACCATGATTAACAAACTGTATCAGATTTGGATCAAGCTCGTTGAACCAATACACGATCCATTTAAAAAACATAAATATTGGAACCGGATCAATCGGATCAGATCAGTCCATCCCTATCAAAGACATTTGTCATTAATATTATTCCATAGTCTTTTCACCCCCTGACTTTGTCTTAGTAGTCTAGTTTGGCTAATGTGTGGCTTAATCTTTTATCTTGCCAAACCCCTCTGTTTTCTGTTTTATCCACTTTTCAGACAATAGTATCTGCTATGAGCACTTTAACACCGCCTGTGTCACTCGCCAAACCAGACAACCTGCCCAGAGCAGAGTACATCAAGAGTATAGCTCCACTCTCAGACTTTGACTATACAGAGGTAAGACACTGGATCTCAATGTAGTATTGTGTGGAAGAGATGAGCATTATATTGATGAGAAGTTGATGGTTGATGGTGGTGGACTACAACTTGCATACACTGAAATCAGACTGGTGAGTTGGTGATCTTAGATATGTTGGTTCTTGTGTTGATTTGGTGGTAGTTTAAGTGTTCTTTCTACTTGTTGTGGTGGTTGAAGTGATACACAACTATCGCTTTGACAAAGTAACATCATTTTAAATTGACATTTATGCATTTGGCAGACGCTTTTATCCAAAGTGACTTACAATGCACACTAGGTTTCTTTTTTTTATAAGTTTGTGTATTCTCTGGGAATCGATCCCATGACACTAGCAATGCTAAAGCCATACTCTTCCAGTTCAGCTACAGGAGCCTTCAGATAAACTTGTCCTGCATGATCCATTTACTCTAGTCACTGAAAACATCTCTTGTGGTTTTAATATTGGGCATCTTTACTGCGGTCTGAATCCAAATGTGATTGTTTCAGGTGCCACCTACAGTCTTGGTCTGGTTTCAGACTCACTTATGATGCTGTCGAACCCTGGTGCTTTGCTTTCTCGCTGATGTGAACCATGCCACAGTTCCAACCATGCAACCAAACTCAGACCACCTCCTACAGGTAGTCTCGGGTTTGGTGTTATGGTCTGCTTCTATGCCCACAGCTTTTATCTAACAAATTTTTAATGTGAACTGTGTTCTGTTTCGGACTAAACTCCCAATATGAAAGCCCCCTGTAACGTAGTTTGATGGAAAGGAGGAGGCGAGAACCAGCTTGATAATATAAATAATATTTTAATTATAAAATTAAACGACACAAACACACATGACGGACAAGTCCGTAAACTATCTCTCTCTCCCGCACAATCTTGATTAGCCTGATAAGGCGACCGGGTGTGTATAATCACGACCCGGGCCCGCCCTCTGCCCTGCCACACCCCCTTAGACCCTTTACCAGTATCTGCTCACGGAAGTTGATGTAGATGTTGTCACTAGTTGTCGTAATCTTGATGGGTCATTTGGTTTGTCTTTAAGAAAGAACACATTAACTAGGGCTGAGAATAATACATTTTGAGAGTGATTATATTTATGAAAGTTTTTGCAGTCCTGGATTCTGATTGGTTGTGCTAAAATACAAATATAGTAGCAACTATGATGTGAAACACCTGTCTACCATCTGCTGTGAATATCAATGTAAAGCATCTCTCTTCGAGATCATCTACTGCAGGGCTGTACAGTAGTTTCGCTATTATTCACAATTAAAAATGATGAAATGCAAATAAGGTTAGGTAAATATTTTTTTTTAGCTTCTGTATTTAAAAAAAAATAGAAATTTTAACATATTTACACATGTGTATTTACACTAAGTATAATTTCTTGTGCTTATAGTCTAATGTATTATTCAACATAATCTAATGAGAATTTGTCTCTAAACTACGAGGTGGCAAATTTGTACCAATCGAAGAATAGAAGAATCCTTTATTGTGGTCACACATTATACACACAGTTTTTTTTTGCATATATACAGTGAAATGTATTAGTTTTCACATATCCCAGCTAAGCTGGGGTCAGAGTGCAGGGTCAGCCATGATACGGCGCCCCTGGAGCAGATAGGGTTAAGGGCCTTGCTCAAGGGCCCAACTGTGGCATCTTGGTGGTGCTTTAAATGGCTCCACTGCCCACCACTAATCCTTGTGACTTATACATCAACCAGTAACATGCATTTCACGAACATGCATTCAGAATCTGAAAGTGTTGCTTTCTTCTGTATTACACATCAGGGATTTTAACATTAATATCTTGGTTATGTTTACACGCTGGGTAGGGTTAAGTGTTACACCCTATGGTTAGGTTTAGGGATGGAGTTTGGTTAGGGTTAAAGTTATGAAAACAGTTTTGGAATAACACCAATAAAGCGTTTGATGGAAACGTCTCTCATTGGTGAGTTTATAAATCATACGATTTTGTACAAATGATGTATCTGGATTTAGAATGTGTTTTCAGGGTGCTTTTTTTTTGCATAAGAGATAAGAACCACAATTTTTATGGGCTGCATTAAAAAAAAGAGATCGGCAGAAGTCGATCAATTTCAGTGTGAGATATTATTCTGTTTGCTGTCAAAATCTTAATATTTAGATACTTGACTTCTTGAGGGAGGGCTTTAAGAATGGTTAGCTTTTGGCTCCGAAATGCTGGATTCAGAATGTTTCTGAGATTCAGAGAAACACCATTGTAGGAGTTCCTGTAATAAGGTATTCAGATTATTGGTGTGATGAATATGGGGTTTTCAGTAGTCTATTCTAAAATTATTAAAATTTCTATGTTAATTAAAACATTTTGTTAAATATTTAAGTATTAGTGTGGTTATTTTGTAGTACAAGTCATGGTTTAAATTTGTATACTGAGTAGATGTTGGTGACCAATGTTTAAACAAAAACATTTTTAATGAACTGTAAAATGAATTACTAAAAGTCTTTGAAGTCCATCCTTAGTTAACTGTGGAAGTGCATACAGATGTAGTGTCCTTTTGTTATTTGGCTGATGAAGGCTTTAGCTGGTAATTAATTTAATGTCTATGCATTCCATTTTAAGAGAGTGTACTCCATCCTGAACACTAGTTGAACATATTAGATGATGGCCATAGCTTTCAAAGTTTATGCCACCAAATCTTCTTAAAACTTGGAGTACTGTTTGAGGCAAATTTTGTGTGATTGTTGGAAAGAGCCACCTTATTTTTGCATGCCGTACCAGTCAGTAATAAAAATAATTAATACATTTTATAAATAATACAAATAAAATAATTGAAATTGATTTCCAGGGGGATTTTTTTCCCCTTTGTGAGGGTAATTTTTTTTCAAAATTTTCCTTTGAATACTGAGAATCAACAAAAACGTCTGTGGTTAGTTAACTGTAACACCTGTTCCCTGATAAAAGAGGAACGAGATGCTGCGCTGATTTAGTGCTTTGGGAACAACTTTAGGTGTGACCAGGTGTGAATATGTGTGCAACAAGTCAATGAAATTGACTAGAATTTATAGCCTTCGCTGATGACCTCATTGAATGCACCTGTAGCAGGGCTATAAATAGATGCGTCACAGGTGCATCGTCAGGTATTTTGTCTGAAGAGCAGTCCTGGGGCATTCCAGTGCGGCAATGAAGTGCAGCATCTCGTTCCGCTTTTATGAGGGAACAGGGGTTACAGTCAAGTAACCCGAGACGTTACCTATTAAAAAGCTACACTTTGATGCTTCGCTGATTTAGCGCTTTGTGAACGTGAATACCCACTCTGCCGCACTGTGGATGTCCGGACCCCTTACGGTTGTGTAGTTGTGCTCACAAGAGCGCGAGAGGTCTCAGATATGTGCTTGTGACTCAAGGACATAAGAGTGGCATGAACATCCAAACTACAAAATCTTATGAATGTGTGCGGAGAGGACCAGCCACAAACATGCTGCAGAGGGACACCTCTAGCAGAGGATTTAGAGGAGGCGAACCCTCTGGTAGAGTGTGCCCTCATACCTACTGGCGAAGCTTGACCACGCACCTCGTAGGCCAGGGCAATAGAGTCCCTCAACCAATGCGTAATTGTCTGCTTGGTTGCGGCCGCCCCCCTGTTGATGCCCCCATGGCAAACGAATAGTTGCCCTGACTTACGCCACTAGCTAGTGCGGTGGACATAAGTCTTAAGGGCACGGACTGGACTGTGAAGTCTTTCCTGCTCCGGCGCTGTAAACGGCGGGGAGCAGAAGGCTTCGAGGGTGACCGGATGTACTGTTGAGAAAGGAACCTTAGGCAGGTAGTCAGGATGAGGGTGTAAAATTGCTTTAGCCATTCCTGGGGCAAAATCTAAGCAGGCTGTCAAGACAGACAGAACCTGTAGATCCCCAATTCTTTTTAGAGAAGTAACTGCCATAAGAAAAACCATCTTGAGAGTTTATCAGACGCTGACTCTATAGGTTCGAAGGGGGTCTCAACCCTCAATGGCACCCGTCAATCAAGGCGTGGCAAGCCGATAGAGTGGCGACGTAAATCCTGAGATTGACGGGGCATGTGCCTGCTGATAATTTTTCCTGCAGAAAGTCCAAAACTGCAGCAGTCTGGCAGTTAACTGGATCTGCATTATGTGCACTGCACCATCTTTCAAAGACACCCCATTTATTGGCGTCAATTCTTCTAGTAGAGGGAGCCCTAGCACTTAGAATGGTCTCGATAACTTCAGGTGAAAGCCCAGTGTCCCTCAGTTGGTAACCTTCAGGGGCCAAACATGAAGATTCCACAGCTCGGGCGGAGATGAAATATTGCCCTCTGCACCTGAGACAGAAGGTCTCTCCTATCCGGAATCGTCCAAGGCAAGCCGTCGAGGACAGACATTATCTCCGAGAACCATACCCTGTTCGGCCAGCGCGGCGCTGTCAGTAAAAGGCAGGACCCTTGCTGGCGAACTCTGGCCAAGACTCCCGGGAGTAGAGAATCTGGGGGAAACGCATACAAGCGCATTCTGGGCCATGTATGTGCCATCGCATCCAGACCCAGAGGGGCTGGGTGACTCCGAGAGAAGTAGAGGGACATTGCCCTGTCTGTTGAGAGGCAAAGTGGTCCTTCTGCCCTGTAAAATCTCACACACATATTTGTTCCACTACCTCGGGGTGGAGTTTCCACTCCCCCGTCTGTATTTTCTGTCTGGACAGTAAAGCTGCTCCCACATTCAGGCATCCAGGGATATAAACTGCCCTGACTGACAGGAGCTTGCCCTGGGCCCAAAGGAGAATCTGACGTGCCAGTCTGTTCAGCTGGCGCGAACGTAGACCTCCTTGATGATTTATGTAAGAGACTGCTGCTGTGTTGTCCACACGCACCAGGACATGGCAGCCTCTCAAATGCTGGAAGAAGTATTTCAGGGCCAGAAATACAGCCATCAACTCGAGGCAGTTGATGTGCCAATTGAGCTGATGACCCTCCCATTCCCTTGAGGTGGACGACCACTTAAGACCGCTCCCCAGCCCGTCAGAGAGACGTCTGTCATTAGCAACTTGCGATGGCAAGACGCACCTAGAGTGGGACCCAAAGTAAGGAACCGGGGTCTGAACCACATAGAATGGGTACAAAGCGTGCGGTGCATAACCCGTATCTGCCTTAGGGGACTGGCCCTTGGATGAAATCCCCTGACTTTGAGCCACAACTAAAATGTCTCGTGCAGAAGGCCCAAAGGGATCACCGAGGATGCAGATGCCATGAGACATATTATTCGTTGATACTGACAAACAGTGCAACTTTGGCCTAGCCTGACTTTGCTCACTGACTTGTCCACTTATAAAGTTTTGAACTGCAACTTCTGTCTACACATTGCTTACTGAAGGCTCATATGAGGTCTATAAACACCATGCACAATATCTATTCTTTCGAATTTCTTGGACACTGATGGATGCCGCTTGTGGCTTTATTAGGGCCCAAGCCTTGAAAAGGCAAGGCCCTATTGATTTCGTTAGAATATTATTTTTCTTACGACTATTCGGGCATTTTTGGGGCTCTTAACGTGCTTGAAAACTCTGGAAACTTTGCACACGGGTCAGAACCCGCGGCCATTAGGGCCGGGCTGAAGCTGGTACCGGGGCATGGCAGGGGGGCTCGACGGCGCCCCCTGGAATGCGGTCCGAAAACTTGGTCCATAAATCAAACACGCTTGCATGTAATAATATGAAACTCGGTACACATATAGATCTCATCGTTTCATATATCCTTCATACTTTTACTTTTTACCCCAGCCCAACAGGAAATCGTCTATTTAGGGTTGTTTGGAAAACGCATGCAATGGAATTTGAAATACTCCTCCTAGAGAATTCCACCAATCGCCACGAAACTCGGTCAGCATGAAGTCAAGACATTGAGGATGAAAAATTGCCGGCGGATTTTTGATATCTCGAACAGTTTGGCCGTGGCAAGGAAATTGATTTAGGACTAAAAAAGGACACATACAGTGTGTTATAACTTAGTTCTATCTACAGTTACAAAACTCGGCGTGTATATTGTTCTCGTCAAGCCGAACAACTTTCTAATTTACAGTCATTAGCGCCGACCAACAGAAAGTCAGATATTGTGGTTTGAATGTGGATTTCTCTGAATTTTTCTCTCTCTGACAGACAGAGTGCCCCCTCCCGTTCTGTGTTTTTTCTCTCTCTCTGTCTCTCTCTGACAGACAGCGTGCCCCCTGCCAATTCTGTGTGTGTGTGTGTGTGTGTGTGTGTGTGTGTGTGTGTGTGTGTATGGGGAGGGGTGTGTGTGTATTTCTCTGTTGGAACTTTGAAGCTCCAAAAAGCACATAAAGGGAGCATAAAAACAAGGAAGTGTGTTATAACTTCTGCATACATTAACTGATCTCGATGAAACTTCAGCAGTGTGTCACATGGATGTGACTATTGTGAGTCAAAGTTATAGCGCCACCAACTGGCAGAAGGAAGTGTGTCACTTTCAAAATTCTTTGAAATCACCCTCTTATGTCTCAAGTGAACAAACAAACCAACAGAAAGTCAGATATTTGGGTTTGAATGTGGAACACATTGCAAATGAACTTTGAAGCTCCAAAAAGCACATAAAGGGAGCATAAAAGCAAGGAAGTGTGTTATAACTTCTGCATACATTAACTGATCTCGATGAAACTTCAGCAGTGTGTTCGCGGGAAGAGGCCAGTCGCATGGATGTGACTATTGTGAGTCAAAGTTATAGCACCACCAACTGGCAGAAGGAAGTGTGTCACTTTCAAAAAGCTTTGAAATCACCCTCTTATGTCTCAAGTGAACAAACAGACCAACAGAAAGTGAGATATTTGGGTTTGAATGTGGAACACATTGCAAATGAACTTTGAAGCTCCAAAAAGCACATAAATGGTGCATAAAAGCAAGGAAGTGTGTTATAACTTCTGCGTACATTAACTGATCTCGATGAAACTTCAGCAGTGCGTAAATTATAATTACATTAATAAACCTGTACAGAGACCTCCGGATAAATACTGGCCTTCTGGATTAACACGTTTAAGTGCCGCAAAAGATATTGACCTATGACATCCTATGACGTTAAAAATTATTTTACATTTGAATTACCTCATAGATGTGACTATTGTGGTTCACAGTCATAGGCCCTGTCCCAAATGGCACACTTCATATGAATTTTCAGTCTTGTGTACTTATTTCATGTGTCCATTAACTCCATGAGACCGTTGGGTGTGTCATTTTTCATTTTAGGTATCAGAAGGGTGCTCTCGCATACTTCGTGGTTGATATGTGCCCGCCGTGTGCACTTTTGCAGAGCCCGCGCTGATGCGAGCTCTACAGCACACGTCTTCTCGACGGTCAAAGCGAGGTTACGTTATTGCCCATCGTGCACAGCGACCCTAAATGCACGGGGGTGGCGGTGCCACCAGCGACCCTAAAGGCACGGGGGTGGCGGTGCCACCGGCTTGGGCCCGCCATCGCTGCTTGCAGCTATATTTTATTATTATTTTTATTTTTCTTCCCTAAAACTGACCATGTAGACCAAACCGTAAGTTGTAGAGAGCTGAAACTTTGATGGATTAGAGTTCTAAAGCGTATCAAAATTTCAGCCCGATCGGCCTCAAGGTGGCGCTATAGTGATCATGTTTACGTCTTAGCCAATAACTCCTAAACCGTTTGTCGCACTCTCAAGTGTCTTAACATTGTTGGATTCCTTGGCTCAAGAGGAATAAAACGTATATATCCAATTTAATTTCAGTCAGTAAATATTTCGCGCTAATTTGCATAATTTGAAAAAAATAAATTTTCGAACTCCTCCTACGCTGTATGTCCAATTCGCACTACAACAAAAAAACACTAATAACTCTGCAACTGTATGATCAATAAAGTTGAAAATTGGTATGCATCTTGTAGGGGCCAAAAGGCTAAAATATCCAATAAGAGCAGTCGGACAAATAAAAAAACATGGCCGCCAGCAGCCAATAAAATTTCAGCAGCTAATAACATCAAATCTGGATGGCCGAATGTTACGAAACTTGAGATATTTGTAAACGGTGTTAGAATGAGGCTGTGTACCAAGTTTTTTGAAAATCAGCCCCAAGGTGGCACTATAAAAAGGACATTTACGTTTTCACCAATAACTCCGCAACCAAGTTGAATGATGTCAACATTCTTTTTTTCACTAATTTCTTGCGCCAAGACCTACAAAATGTATATCTTCTTTTTATGGCATTTTATAAAATCGTTCTGCTATTTAAATTTTCTAAAAACACAACATTTTTGAACTCCTTAAAGGCTGTATAACCCATTCTCACAAAAATTGGTGTGTGTCTACTATGAACACTCCTGACAAAAGTTATCAAAGGAATTTTGATTTGTCGAAGCATTGCGAAGATATAAGCCAAAGAATTGGTCAGGCGTCATCAATTTTGTGTGTATTGACCAATATCTACCAAACCAAAAGGCCGTATTTTACGTAACTTGATACACATGTACAACAGCACATTTTGAGTATGAATACATATCGCGAAAATAATTTGCCTATAGGGGGTGCTACAACTAAACAATGCTCATCACTCCGCAACTGTATTATCAATGAAGTTGAAAATTGTTATGCTTCTTGAATGGGCCAAATGCTTACATATTATTCAATATGACAAATAAAAAAAATATGGCCACCATCAGCCAATAATATTTTTCTGCAAAATGGCTGCATAAATGGTGTGTAAATTATTGTATATTATCCAATGTTACCTGCTATTGTGATTTACATCAAGGACTCCCTAGGTCAATAATTATCAAAGAAAAGTTATTTATTTAGTTATTTAGGGGTTGCATTTATCATGTGGGTTTGACCAAGTGTATTCAAACGCCTATAATTCCTAAAATAAATATTAAACTTCTAAAACCTTTTTTAGATTGCGTGCTTTGTGACTTTATAACAAGTATTACTTTATAAAAAGTAAAATAAATAAAAAAATGACCACAATAACAATTATCCTTTTTCAGGATCGTTGAACACAAGACATTAGTCATATTTAACACTAGTTTGCAAATTCAGCAACTTAAAAAGTACATAAATATATACAAATACATTCCTTTTTTTGCATACACATATTTCTTAAAAGGCTTTGAATCCCGTTAATTGCTTCAAGCATCTATATTTATTATTATTCTGCCGCAAAACTAATCCGCCTAGAGGCTTGAAACTTGGTCAGATGGTAGAATGCTCGCTACTCAGAATCATGGCCAAATCGTTTAATAGAGGGTGCTACAGCGATCAAAAATGCGTAACTGCTCATAACTCCTAGACCGTTTGTTATAGACTCAAATGCTTTATATTATTGGAATCCTTGACTCAAACCAAACAAAACTTATATCTACGATTTCATTTCCATCTATAAATATTTTCCGCCATCTTGAATTTTTCATTAAACCTACTTTTGCGAAGTAGTCCTAGGTTTTTTGTCTGATTGGGACCAAACTCGTGCCAAACGATTCTATGGAGTCTCGTTATCAAAATTTATCAAAATATTTTTTAACTTTCGACTCGAGATGTCTACAGTATTCGAAAACATTGGAAGTATGAGTGGCCAATTTTACGGAAATGGTCATAACTCTTGATGCAAACTTGGCATGCTTATGTAAGAGGTCATATTTGGTCGCCCAGAAAAGTTGGCATGGTTTTACCACATGGTTGCGCTATAATACCCAAAAAACTTGAAATTGAAATTGAAAATAGGGCTGTAACTACGCAACCTTTAGTCTGATTGAGTTCAAACGGCATGCAGTGTCTTTGTCCATGGTGCCATGACTGTCTATGAGGACATTGGCGTATCTAAAAAAACATGGCTGCCATCGGCCAATGAAGTTTGAGAACCTATTAGACAAGGTTAACGGAGGCCGATTGGCACAAAACTTGGTGGGCTTATTGGACTCCTGGCCCTAGACGTGTGTGATAATCTGACACAGAGTTGCGCTAATGAGTTTTACGCCTCATTAATCACGCTGATTTTCACACAGACACAATATGCATATCATATCTTAGATCTCCTCATTCTGAACAACTTTGCCTCAAGAAGCACTGCTGTCAATCAAATCGTTCATTAAATATTCAAGATTATTTAAAAAACATACTTTTGCATACTTTAGTCCTAGGTTTTTAGCTCAAACTCAATAAAACTAATGCAGTACAATTCTCTGGACTCTCTATGTCAAAAGTTATGAATTTTTTTGGAACTTTACCCTTTGGATAGCTATAACAGGGTTGTTTAGAAAAAGGGCGTGGCAAAATATAAAGCCTATAAATCTTAAACGAAAAGTCAAAACTTCACGAAAATAGGTGAGCACATGAAATTTGGCACACAGATAGAGGACAGTCTCATGTGTCACCATAGCAAAATTGGCATCTCTAGCTCAAACCCTCTAACGCCACCAATTGGCCAAACTTGCACTCACGTTTATGATAAGAACTTTTGAACCGTGAGTCCTAGAAACAAAATAATTTTTTCATCTGATTTCATGGCTCACGATGATTCGATTGCACGTCATTTTCCGTCATGAAAATATTTCCACCATTTTGAACTTTCTGAAAAACCTACTTTTTCGAACTCGTCCTAGGCCGTTTGTCTGATTTGCACGAAAATTGGCCTGAATCATCTAGAGGCAGTCATGACAAAAAGTTATACACAGAATTTGTATAAACCATACCGTTGTCGAATGGCGCTTCAAAGAATTTGACGAAAAACTTGCAAAATTGAACTTGAGGCTGTATCTCCGTAATGCTGGAGTGATTGGAACGAAACTTGGTACATATGATCATCATTAGGCTCTGAGGTTACCTGCAGCTTTTTGTTGCTTATAACTTCTGAAGAGTTTGTCATAAAATCATAAAATTGGTCTCATTAGGGCAAATTGGATTCAGTAGGGCATAGCAAGTCCAGCGATATGAAACTTTTCTATATCGGCCATTTTGGACATCGGCCATTTTGATTTTAGCCATAAAATGCTGTATTTTACGAAAGACTTGGCATATCGTTATGAAACTCAGTATGTGTCTTTGGCACCATGCTCTGTAGGGACTCACAAAGTTTTGGGACAGCACCATCTTGTGGTCAAACATTATAATGCTATTTCATAAAAATGCTAATAGTTTTGATCGCTTTTGCCTACTGTCATGAGTCTGGTCTTGATAGATTCCGTGGTTCATACTGAGAACAATGAAATCAGTTATGTCATGATCGAGTAAACTTCCTGTCCGCCATCTGATTTGCACAGAAATTGCCCTGCATCATCTAGAGGCACTCACAACAATAACTTATTTTCAGAATTTTTATAAACCTTACCGTTTTCGAATTGAATGCAAAATTGAACTTGAGGCTGTATCTCTGCAACGCTTTGAGGGATTTGGGACGAAACTTGGTACGTGCCATCAACATTAAGTCCCAAGTTTACCTTCAGCATTTTGGCACACTGTCCCTCACTGGTATACCTATTTTGGCTTATAACCCTTAAAGGGGTCATATAATGGTACATGCACTTTTTCAAGTTGATTGTACTGAAATATGTGTTGGCTGTGCCTGTACACAACCATCCTATTATGATAAAAATCCATCCAGTGTTTTTGTTTTAATCTCCTTATATATTTTCCCCTGCCTCAAATCGAGCCGTTCGACCATGTGACGTCACACGGTCGGACGCCCCTCCCAGGATTGTTGATTGACAGCAGTGTTTCAACACAGACCCGCCCTCGCTCGTGAGCGAGCTGTCAATCATAGTCCGTCATCATTGTTGATACACTGGAGCAGAATGGCGCCTAAGCGATTGTGGTGTTCTGTTCTTCGGTGTAATAATGAACACAGCAGTCATTTTGACGTTCCTAAATCTGAACCGCTGAAGACGCAGTGGCTGAGTTTTGTTTACAATGGGAATATTTCCCACGAGCAACGTCAATGCGTTCATGTTTGCGCGAATCATTTTTCACCAGACTGCTTTATAAACGAGGGTCAGTATAAAGCTGGTTTTGCTAAGAAGCTGCTGCTGAAAAAAGATTCGGTACCAACTATTTATATTCCCTCTGCACCTCCAGAAGAAGTAAGTGTAACTTTTTATTAACCTTTATATTAATCTTTGCAAATCGCTTGCACGCTTCACAATGAATGTGGCTAATGTTTACACTCAGGGTACATTACGGCATGTTTTCCATAACGTTACGACGTTCTCAATATAATTCATAATCCCACGTTTATAATGAACAATGCGTTATGGTTATTGTGTTATTAAAAACTGTGTACGCAGGTGTTACAGTTAACATGGTAACACTAAGTTACACCTGGTTTACTTGTATGTTACTGATTAAGAAGTAATGTCAAAAAACAGTTATACGGAGAATAACTCCAGAACGGAGGGGCGGGGTGACCAAAGCTCATTATCATTTAAAGTCATATGCTCTGAAACGGCGTGCTGAAAACAGAGCTGTTTTTGAGCAGGTAAAATTAGTGTTTTCTTAAAATACTAATGAGAATTTTTAATAAAAGTATATTACAAAGTTTTCATTTTGACCCTATAGATTCATATTAACTTGTACAAAAATGGCATTATATGACCCCTTTAAATGCTTTCTTGCATGATAACCATCATGCCCAGATAGTACATCAGCAGTTTCAGAACAGTGCCACATACTGGACAAAAGTGAAATAGCAATGTTTAGTTATTTTTAAAACAACAGGTTTTTTCAAACAAAAGTTTGCTTTTTCTGACTCCTCATACACTGTTCATCGGCTCTAACCGAAAACATGTCACAGTGCTTCTTTTGCTGCTCATGGTGCCAATTATTGGCTTGACCCTGGTATCACTGCTTGAAAATAAATATGAACAGGACTTCCAGTTCGGCCAGCTAGGAGATGGCGGTGTAAGAAAACATGCTCCCAGCACTTTGAGCTAAAAATTATTAAAAATTTTTACTGTAATTTTATTTAGGTTTGTGGGCCTTGAAAATGGCAAAAGGAAAGAATAATAAGTCAGTGCAGCACGAGTTACTCGAAGACGATGGTACGAGCGCATCACTCTCTGATGCCGAGGTGCCCTCATAGCTAAAATATCAAGTTACAGAATGAAGGAGGAAATTTTGAGACTGGCCTGGCAGAAGTGGGGATTTCAAGTTCTCGGTAGAAAGGTAAATCTCAATCACAACTACGCGCCTGAAGTTATGAAAAAGTGAAGAGAATACGCAGAAGCGAAAACAGTGTTAAAGGATAAGAAAATCTGATTTCAAACTGTGTTCCTGGCCAAGCTAAGAGTTTTCTACCAGGAGGGAACAGTTCTGTATGGTTTGGCGGTGGAAGCAACCGGAGACATGGCAAAGAGGGGGCTACCAGTGACGATCGCGGCGCGTGAGCAGGAAATCGGGAAACCGTGGAAGTGCTGGTATGATTCGGAACTACAAGGAAAGGCTCCAGGTTTTTAGACACCAGGACTCGGTGTGACAGTAAGTGTTTTAAGAGTAGTCTACTGAAACCTAGCGGTTGAGCCGAGAGTTATTTTGAGTCTCTATTAAATTCAAGGGAAGCTGAGAACAGGCACTGTTTTCTGTCTTGTGATGACAAACTGTAAATAATGACTGCACATATCAGAATATTATATATTGTTAGCAATAATTAAGAATATAATTGGACAGTGTCGGGGGTGTCTCTTAGCAGCATATCCAAAGGGAAATCGCCATGGGCAAATCCTCATTGGCAAACGAAGGCCCTCTTCCACCAGTCGGAAGGAGAGGCTCCAAAGGGTGTTGCCTTTGATACATTGAGTTTATAATCGATTTTTGTGCTGTTTTTTTATCTTTGTTTTATTTTATTTTTTAAAGCTAAATGCAACCAGTAAAAATTGTAACTTATAACGTGAACAGTTTACTCAGTCCAATCAAAAGAAGCAGGATATTATCCAAGCTGAAAATAAATAATGTCGAAGTTGCCCTTTTGCAAGAAACTCACCTTACAGACATAGAGCTTGATAAACTAAAAAGAATGGGTTTCAAGTACCAATTTTCATCCTCTGGCAATACTAATCTCCAGCAAAATTTATTTTGAACTCATGTATGAAAAGAAAGATACATATGTATTGATAAGAGTATTGATATGTATTGATAAGAGGAAAGTTGGGTGGATCACTTGTAAACGTTTATGCTCCTCACTCTAAATGGACATTTTTTAGACAAATATATGATTTGATAGTGGCAGAAACTCAGGGGGTCTTGATTTTTTTTTGGGACTTTAATATTAGACTTAATCCTAAACTTGATTCTTCAAATGCATTCCTAACAGCCTAAATTGATAAGCAAGAAATTTGTTTCAGTGATGAATGATATTGGGACTATACATACTTCTCCAACCCCCACTCCCTTTACTCTAGGATAGATTATATTTTTTATCTTTGGCAGAGACCTACATAGGGTTGGCGACTGTGACACCAAAGAAATATTTTGTGGAGATTGAACCATATGAAGGACTAAATCAAGGGGGATATTAAATATTATGATAACAGCGAGGTTTCTCCTCTAATACTTTGGGATGCATGGAAAGCTTTCTTAAGAGGTAAAATAATTAGCTACAGTTCCCTCTTAAAAGGTCTTGGAAAAAAGTTACATGGTAAATGGTCTGCACTTATATAGCGCTTTTTTATTAACCTTAGAGGTTAACAAAGCGCTTTACACTGTGTCCCAATCACCCATCCACACTCACATTCACACACCAATGGCGGCAGAGCTGCCATGCAAGGCGCTAGCCTGCCATTGGGAGCAACTCGGGGTTCAGTGTCTTGCCCAAGGACACTTCGGCATGCGGAGCCGTGTGGGCCGGGATTCGAACCACCAACCCTGCGATTGGTAGCCGACCCGCTCTACCATCTGAGACACAGCCGCCCCTGGTACATAATTTACCAAAACATTAGTGAAAAAAAAATGAAATAATTGAGATCTATACAAAGAAATATGAAAAAAATTTATAATTATAAAACATAAATATTATGGAGGAAAAGCCAGCAAATTGTTAGCTTACAGATTAAAAAAACAACAGGCTGAGAACTCAATTCGTAATATTAAAAACCCTATGTCATACATCACAAATTAAAATATATACAAAGCATTTTTGAGGGATTTTATCAGAATTTATATTCCTAACCTCATATTGACAAAGTTAAAATTGAGGATTTCTTAAAAACAATTTGCCTACCCAAATTAACAAATAAGCAGAGTAATCAGTTTACAGCTGAAATATAGGAGATAGCAGTTACAATTTCTTTAGCTCATCTGAAATCAAATAAGGATCCGGGTCCAGACAGGTTTCCTTCGGAATGGTACAAAGTAATGAGGGAATCATTGATCCCTATTCTGCAGTCCTCCTTTAATTGTGTCCTTGAGAAGGGAGAGATACCCCGGAGAGAAGCAGTAATATCACTTATTCCAAAAGAAGGAAAGGTAAACTTCAATGTGGCAACTTTAGACCGGTAAGCATGCTAAACCAGGTTTATAAAATCTTACCACATATATTGACAAAATAAATAGAGGGACTTTTACCACAAATCATCAGCCTAGATCAGACAGGCTTTGTCCGCCAAAGACAAACTCAAGATAACATCAGACGGACCTTACATATAATTAGCCATGTAACAGAGCATCATTTAGAAGCAGTGTTGGTGGGTCTGGATACGGAAAAGCATTTGACTGCGTGAATTGGTCATTTTTTTATAGAGTATTGGATGCATTTGGATTTCATAGTAATTCTATTAAAACAATACAAGCACTTTATGATAAACCAAGGGCAAGAATTAAAATAAATGGAGCAGTGTCTAACCCCTTTGTTTTAGAACGAGGAACAAGGCAGGGTTGTCCAATTAGTCCTCTGTTGTTTGCAATTTGTTTTTAACCACTGAGGCAATGAATTATTCAAAATGAAAATATTAAAGGGATAGATATAAAGGGAGTAGAACAAAAGATTTCCTTATTTGCTGACGATGTATTGGTATACTTGTCTGATCCAGAACATTCACTTTTACAATTATTTTCACTTCTAAATCAATATGGTTCTTTCTCTGGCTATAAACTTAATGTCCCAAAAACGCAGGTTCTCAGTTTCATGTACGGCCCCTCAAAATAAGTGATGACAAATTTTCAGTTACAATGGGATGCAGAGTCCATGAGATATTTGGGTGTGAAAATACCGAAAGATTTAACAAGATTGTTCTCCATCAATTTCCTTCCTCTTAATCAAAAGATCAAGGAAGACATAAAGAGATGCGACCTTATACCTCTTCTTAGTTTTGGTTCTCATATTGAATCGATTAAAATGAATATTTTGCAGAGACTGTTGTAACTCTTCCAGTCCCTTCCACTGGATCTACCTGACCAACAATTTGGGGAGTGAGAATCTTATTTCAAGGTACATCTGGCAAGGGAAAAGACCTAGAATTAGCTATCAGAGTCTTCAATTGGCGAAAGACGGGAGGGCTCGCACTTCCTTGTCTAAAAGATTATTATATCTCATCTCAATTAAGACCTTTTACTTGTTGGTGTAATCCAAATTATGGAGCCAGATGGAAGGAGATTGAGGAGGCTATAACAGTATTAAGCTTTTTCTGTCAGGAGGTTCATAAAATGTTACAAAAAGTACTCCAGGTGGACATTGCATTTAAATTGGTGACCTTGTATCTGGGAGCCCTGCCTTCAGGAAATACTACCTCTAATGCCAGATATCTTTTCTGTATTCTAAGTGCAGCTGGCAGAAAAGCCATTACAAGAAAGTGGCTAAAACCAGAAATACCTACAATGGATGATTGGATTGACATTATTTATGATATACAGGTGAAACTCGAAAAATTAGAATATCGTGCAAAAGTTCATTAATTTCAGTAATTCAACTTAAAAGGTGAAACTAATTTATTATATAGACTCATTACAAGCAAAGTAAGATATTTCAAGCCTTTATTTGATATAATTTTGATGATTATGGCTTACAGCTTATGAAACCCCAAATTCAGAATCTCAGAAAATTTGAATATTGTGAAAAGGTTCAGTATTGTAGGCTCAAAGTGTCACACTCTAATCAGCTAAACACCTGCAAAGGGTTCCTGAGCCTTTAAATGGTCTCTCAGTCTGGTTCAGTTGAATTCACAATCATGGGGAAGACTGCTGACCTGACAGTTGTGCAGAAAACCATCATTGACACCCTCCACAAGGAGGGAAAGCCTCAAAAGGTAATTGCAAAAGAAGTTGGATGTTCTCAAAGTGCTGTATCAAAGCACATTAATAGAAAGTTAAGTGGAAGGGAAAAGTGTGGAAGAAAAAGGTGCACAGGCAGCAGGGATGACCGTAGCCTGGAGAGGATTGTCAGGAAAAGGCCATTCAAATGTGTGGGGGAGCTTCACAAGGAGTGGACTGAGGCTGGTGTTACTGCATCAAGAGCCACCACACACAGACGGGTCCTGGACATAGGCTTCAAATGTCAAACGTCTTACCTGGGCTAAAAAAGAAAAAAGAACTGGTCTGTTGCTCAGTGGTCCAAAGTCCTCTTTTCTGATGAGAGCTAATTTTGCATCTCATTTGGAAACCAAGGTCCCAGAGTCTGGAGGAAGAATGGAGAGGCACACAATCCAAGATGCTTGAAGTCCAGTGTGAAGTTTCCACAGTCTGTGTTGGTTTGGGGAGCCATGTCATCGGCTGGTGTTAGTCCACTGTGCTTTATTAAGTCCAGAGTCAACGCAGCCGTCTACCAGGACATTTTAGAGCACTTCATGCTTCCTTCAGCAGACAAGCTTTATGGAGATGCTGACTTCATTTTCCAGCAGGACTTGGCACCTGCCCACACTGCCAAAAGTACCAAAACCTGGTTCAATGACCATGGTATTACTGTGCTTGATTGGCTAGCAAACTCGCCTGACCTGAACCCCACAGAGAATCTATGGGGCATTGCCAAGAGAAAGATGAGAGACATGAGACCAAACAATGCAGAAGAGCTGAAGGCCGCTATTGAAGCATCTTGGTCTTCCATAACACCTCAGCAGTGCCACAGGCTGATAGCATCCATGCCACGCCGCATTGAGGCAGTAATTAATGCAAAAGGGGCCCAAACCAAGTTCTGAGTACATATGCATGATTATACTTTTCAGAGGGCCGACAGTTCTGTATTTAAAATCCTTTTTTTATTATTGATTTCATGTAATATTCTAATTTTCTGAGATTCTGAATTTGGGGTTTTCATAAGCTGTAAGCCATAATCATCAAAATTATATCAAATAAAGGCTTGAAATATCTTACTTTGCTTGTAATGAGTCTATATAATATATTAGTTTCACCTTTTAGGTTGAATTACTGAAATTAATGAACTTGTGCACGATATTCTAATTTTTCGAGTTTCACCTGTATTTAGGATGGAAAGAATACATTTTCAATTAGACTGCAACAGCAAAAAGTTTTTGAAAATCTGGGAGAGTTGGATTTTATACATTACTCCTGTACGTCCATCATTTGTTTGATGTGAATTTCTGTCAATCAAATATTGTTACTTAGCTTATTATTTTTGTAACAACTGTTTTTGAAGAAGGCTGAGATAGATAAGGCTTCTAAGTCTTGTTACAATGACTACATTGTATGTATGGATCTTTGTATACTTCAATAAAAAGAGAATAAAAAAATAAATAAAAAAGAAAGTTTGAACTTTCGACTCGAGCTAGCTACGGTATGCGAATATATCAGAAATAGGAGTGACCAATTTTATGTAAATGCCTATAACTCTCGAAGGAAATTAGATATCTTCGCCAATCTTGGCATGCTTATGTAAGAGGTCAATCTTTGGTCGCCCATAAAATGTGGCATGGTTTTGCCACAAGTTGGCACTATAATACCAAAAAACATAAAATTGTCTGTAACTACACAACCATTAGTCTGATTGAGTTGAAAATCGGCATGCTGTGTCTTTGTCCAATGTGCCATGACCGCCTATGAGGACATTGGCATATCTCAAAAAACATGGCCAACGTCGGCCAAGGAAATTTGAGCACCTATTAGATGAGGTTAATGGAGGCTGATCAGCATAAAACTCGGTGGGCCTGTTTGACTCCTGGCCCTAGAGGTCTGTGAGAAATTTGAAAGAAATCGGCCAATGGATTGCACTAACGAGGTTTTCGCCTCCTGTAATCACATGGTGTTTCACACATACAAACAATGGCTGTGTCCCAATTCAAAGACTGCATCCATCGAAGGACTCATACTTCAAAGGCCACGGCTGCGAAGGTCAGACTGAGCATTGTTAATTGGGACAGTCTAGCCTACGGAGGACTGTTCTTGTCACCTAACAACTGTGACAGCTGCCGAGTGACTGTAACGTTTGTACTCAACTTTTTTTTTAACTTTTTTGTCTGAAAACAAAACAGGTTTCACAAACTGTCTAAATAATTTCACCATGGTTCATTTCTGTATATAATAAAAAGTATAAACTATATATAATATGCAGGGGGAGCTCTGTAGCACCACCTAGAAGATGGGCATCAGGGCACAATGCTAAGGATTTTTTCTACTGGAACGGTTGGGCCAGTGCTTCAGATTTTTACTGGCCCTGGCAAATTTTCACTGATCCCAACACAGAAATGACAAATGGCTGTTTTTAACATCATGGCCTTAAAAAATATGTTTGAAGATATATATTTTTTACATATCTTGTGTTTTTAATACAATGTTTGTTATTGCCTTCCCTGCTGTATTGTTTATGTGTATGTAGAACGTGTGTTGCCTTTATCTCTCTCACTCTTAATCACACTCAGCTGTGGGATGACCAGATGAGCTGATGGTTTATATAGGAAGGAAACACACTGCATGCCAGTGCTTCCCATTAACAAAGTTTTTCATGGCTGGGTTGTGCGATGGGTGTTTGTGAGCTGTGCCATCAAATTGCAGCTGCTGGTGCGGAACGTTTGGGTTTGTCGCGAACATGCCGTATTCTAAACTAATTTATGTCCTCATTTACTCTACATTCATTTAGAGGCTATTTAAACAGTTGTACATATGAATAACGAATGCAGACTCAAAGTGAATGTACTTTATTCATTTTGACAGTGCACAAAGAAAAAAATGCAACAACAGAATTGCAAAAACATTACAAGCCTAAATGACTTCTATGCTCATATTAACCCTCTGTGGTCTGAGGGTGTTTTGGGGTCTGGAGAAGTTTTTACATGCCTTGACATTTGTGCTTTTTTTCAGTTGCTTAAAAACACATTAATGGCTTAAGTCTGATAACACTGTATTCAGCACAAACTGGGCTACAATAATACAGTGCATCCGGAAAGTATTCACAGCGCTTCACTTTTTCCACATTTTGTTATGTTACAGCCTTATTCCAAAATTGATTAAATTAATTATTTTGACAACGTGAAAGAAGTTTGTCTGAAATCTTAAAACTGAAAAATCAGATGTACATAAGTATTCACAGCCTTTGCCACAATTAACAGTGCATGTCAGAGCACAAACAAAGTGATGAAGTCCAAGGAATTGTCTGTAGACCTCAGATCTGGGGAAGGTTACAGAAAAATGTCTGCAGCATTGAAGGTCCCAATGAGTACAGTGGCCTCCATCATTCATAAATGGAAGAAGTTTGGAACCAGCAGGACTCTTCCTAGAGCTGGCCACCTGGCCAAACTGAGCGATTGGAGGAGAAGGGCCTTAGTCAGGGAGGTGACCAAGAACCCGATGGTCACTCTGACAGAGCTCCAGCATTTCTCTTTGGAGAGAGGAGAACCTTCCAGAAGAACAACCATCTCTGCAGCACTCGACCAATCAGGTGGAGTGGCTAGATGGAAGCCACTCCTCAGTAGTAGGCACATGACAGCCCACCTGGAGTTTGCCAAAAGGCACCTGAAGGACACTCAGACCATGAGAAACAAAATTTCTCTGGTCTGATGAAACAAAGATTGAACTCTTTGGCCTGATTGGCAAGCGTCATGTCTGGAGGAAACCAGGCACCGCTCATCACCTGGCCAATACCATCCCTATGGTGAAGCATGGTGGTGGCAGCATCATGCTGTGGGAATGTTTTTCAGCGGCAGGAACTGGGAGACTAGTCAGGATCGAGGGAAAGATGAATGCAGCAATGTACAGAGACATTCTTGATGAAAATCTTCTCCAGAGCGCTCTGGACCTCAGACTGGGGCAAAGGTTAATCTTCCAACAGGACAACGATCCTAAGCACACAGCCAAGGTAACAAAAGAGTGGCTATGGGACAACTCTGTGAATGTCCTTGAGTGGCCCAGCCAGAGCCCAGACTTGAACCCGGTTGAACATCTCTGGAGAGATCTGAAAATGGCTGTGCACCGATGCTCCCCATCCAACCTGATGGAGCTTGAGAGGTATTGCAAAGAAGAATGGGAGAAACTGCCCAAAAATAGGTGTGCCAAGCTTGTAGCATCATAAACAAAAATATTTGAGGCTGTAGTTGGTGCCAAAGGTGCTTCAACAAAGATTTGAGCAAAGGCTGAGCAAATTATGTACATGTGATTTTTTTTATTTTTTATTTGTATTTATTTTTTTATTTTTTTTAATACATTTGCAAAGATTTCAAACAAACTTATTTCATGTTGTCACTATGGGGTATT
Organism: Xyrauchen texanus; assembly: GCF_025860055.1. NCBI lineage: Eukaryota > Metazoa > Chordata > Actinopteri > Cypriniformes > Catostomidae > Xyrauchen > Xyrauchen texanus. The sequence continues at coordinate 317,377 of NC_068317.1, read as the reverse complement.
GTTTGTAGAATTTTGAGGAAAATAATTAATTTAATCCATTTTGGAATAAGGCTGTAACATAACAAAATGTGGAATAAGTGAGGCGCTGTGAATACATACTGGATGCGCTGTATGTGAGCAACATGTGTGTACATGTTTGTATTTTTTAGAAAATAAAGTTTATGCATGGTTTTGAAAAAAAATTGTTTTCAGTCAAGGCCATATAACACATACTAAACATTTGTCCACAAGCCTTTTGAGAACTGGATCTTGTAGCCTAGAGTTTTTGCTACAAAATGATGTGAAAACCATCCTTATCACACATTCATACAAAACAATATAGTAATTGAACTTTTGTAAGACACTTTTATTGTTAGAAAGGTCATATTCGAGGAGGCGTGAACTATCATGAATATGGATTGTAATTCACACCTGAGGAGACAAAAGATCCCTCCCCTGGGCCTATCAATGAGGAATGTGAGGAGACTTAATGATCAAAATCAAGTTTTAATTTAAAAGAAGTAATCTGACTATACATTTTCGTTACATAAAGACTTTACTTAATTTTAGAGCTACACTATTGTTTAATATAAGTCTTTTCTGCTCACCAAGACTGCATTTATTTGATCCAAAACGCAGTAAAAACAGTGATATTGTGAACCACAAATCCTTAGAGTAACAGAATCCTCTTATGCTTAGAGTAACAGAAGTGCTCTGAGTTTGGTTCCGTTTGCTCATGTGCGCTAAACGCTTTATTTACATTAAACTGGTGTGTCCTGCATGAAGCGTTTTATTATTATCTGCGGTAGCAGCATCTCAGTGCAGACCATTTACCATCATCAAACTGAACAAATACTACATTCATAATTATGTTGTTTGTATTAAGGGCCATGTCTGTTATTGTACCACAGACACCATTTACAAGCCCATCAGTGATGTCAATTCTTAATTAACATGACTAGCGCAACTTTACTAAGTGACTAGATTACTTTGCTAATAGCAACTTTTCCGGTAAACGGTAATTAAATACTTTGGAAAAGTGTCCCTTTTTAAGTTGATTTTGTCCAGTTTGTTAATTTTCTCAAAATCCTGAGGCTCTACACAAATATGGTCTGGGCAATATGCAATTATCTGTTTAATGTTAGGCTCTTCCTCTTGCGTATTTTTGGGAAAACGTGTAAAGCGGAAGAGGTTTGCCCAGTTTCTCTACTTTTGAGCATATTTAAATAATTAATTGATAGTGTGGAACTCTTGCTACGTATACGCAATCTATTCAATAGTCTTTTTATCTAACAATGATTGTTAATTCTAAAATGGTTTTCCTCTGTAGTATTATGCAATGGCAGCCATATGATTTGAATCTGGGAAAAACCCAGTCTTAATCCTGGAATTCGTCATAAATTGACAGACTTAGGTGCCAGTGAGTCTCACATCTGGCTAATAAACTAACAAAGAGACTTGTCTAGATCCCATATGACTTGAAACTTCTCTGCAAAGGTGTTTAACAACAAAATCAATGTTTAAACACTGACCCTTAAAACTTACTTGGTTTAATAATTTTAAACCATGAATTTAATTATACATAAGTAATATTTACATTATATTCATGATGTTAGCCGGAGGGGAACTGGCCCCCACAGTGAGTCTGGTTTCTCCCAAGGTTATTTTTCTCCATTAATCAACATCTTATGGAGTTTTGTGTTCCTTGCCACAGTCGCCTTCAGCTTGCTCACTGGGATTATTAATACAATTATTATTTAATTACTTATTTTTAAACACAATTAACAATCATATTTGATCTAATTACACAATGATGATTCATTGACATTATAGGCGCTATACAAATAAAATTGACTTGACTTGCAAAGAGGCCCTAAGTTTAAAGGTCAAAGCAATAAAATACATAACACACAATCTTGGAGTTCCCGAGAGACTCGGGACACACAAGATTCTGTATTCGGGTATAAACCAATTTGCTACATTTAGACTCATCAGATCATGTTACATTGTGATCATTGTTCAGCAAACAGCATCTTAAAAAGGACATTCCTTAATCCAGAAATATCTCACACAAAGTCGCAGTACTTTGCTGAATCAATCCCATAAAATATACAAGACCGCATGGACCCACAGGATATCTAGCCTTGCTAGATAATTCTGACAATTGTTTTGAACTGTGGTAACTTGTATAACTGACAAATTAATGATTATAGCTTGATGTACCTCTTTAAAATTGCTTACTTGTTTAATGTTTTATCCATGTTGTATAACCAAGGAATTGACCAGTATGATTTGTAGCCAGGGATTTTCACATTTTGTTACCTACATGTACAATATTCATGAATGTCATGTTTAGTATGTAAACGTTTGCTGGGGTATGCAGAGAAAGCTGATGACAATGAATGTTATTCCTCTTGGACCATTTGCAAGATAGAAAAGTTAATGATTAAACATGCACTATTTTGAGCAGGAATTTTGTAAAAGAATCTGAAACAAAAGACTATAAATTCAACTGTCAAAAAATACAGCCCAGTTGACCGTGTGACCATGTCAGTTACTTCTGATTGGCGCAGGACACCTTTGGGGATGCGGCCAATTTCAGTTAAAATGTTTCCAAACAGCAAGAACGCACTCCTCTTCTCTTGTCTCTTCCCTTCTGCACTCTCTGCTCTGGCTCTTCCCTCATGGTCTTCTCTAGATCTCGTCAGAACCAGATCCATGCCATGTGAGGTCCAAAGAAGCTCGGGACTCAGAGTCTCGAGGAAGCATCTTACTCTCTACGGATCCTCCATGAAGAAGGTCTCGCTTCAAAGCCAACCTCATCATTCATACAGACAATAACTATCCGATCTTACATAGACTCATGAAGTATTCCTGTGAGGGCCCGAATGCTTCGGTACCTCTTGCCAGATGGCAGGAGGGTGAAGAGTTTGTGTGAGGGGTGTGTGGGGTCGTCCACAATGCTGGTTGCTTTGTGGATGCAGTGTTTTTTGTAAATGTCTTTGATGGAGGAAAGAGAGACCCCGATGCTCTTCTCAGCTGTCCTCACTATACTCTGCAGGGCTTTGCGGTCCGAAACGGTGCAAGTCCCAAACCAGGCAGTGATGGAGCTGCTCAGGATGCTCTCAATAGTCCCTCTATAGAATGTAGTGAGGATGGGGAGTGGGATGTGCTTTCCTAAGCCTTCGAAGAAAGTAGAGAGGCTGCTGGGCTTTCTTGGTAATAGAGCTGGTGTTGAGGGACCAGGTGAGTTTCTCTGCCAGGTGAACACCAAGGAATTTGGTGCTCTTGACGATCTCCACAGAGGAGCCGTCGATGTTCAGCGGAGAGTGGTCACTCTGTCAACAACCATCTCTTTTGTTTTGTCGACATTCAGAGACAGGTTGTTGGCTCTACACCAGTCCATTAGCCGCTGCACCTCCTCTCTGTATGCTGACTCGTCGTTCTTGCTGATGAGACCCACCACGGTCGTGTCATCGGCGAACTTGATGTGATTCGAGCTGTGCATTGCTGCACAGTCGTGAGTCAGCAGAGTGAACAGCAGTGGACTGAGCACAAAGCCCTGGGGGGGCCCAGGGAGGTGTCCAGGCCCAGCAGGTTCAGCTTTCCAATCAAGTGCTGGGGAATGATTATGTTGAATGCTGAGCTGAAGTCTATGAACAGAATTCGAACGTATGAGTCCTTTTTATCTAGGTGGGTGAAGGCCAGATGGAGGGTGGTGGCGATGGCATCGTCTGTTGAATGGTTTGGACGATACGCAAACTGCAGTGGGTCTAGTGAGGGGGGCAGCTGGGTCTTAATGTGCCTCATGACGAGCCTCTCGAAGCACTTCATGATGATGGGTGTGAGTGCTATGGGACTGTAGTCGTTGAGGCAGGACACTGAAGACTTCTTTGGCATGGGGACGATGGTGGTGACCTTGAAGCACGTTGGAACGACGGCACTGCTCAGAGAGATGTTGAAGATGTCGGTAAGAACATCTGCCAGCTGGTCTGCACATCCTATGAGCACTCTTCCAGGAATGTTGTCTGGTCCAGCAGCCATATGTTGCAGCCTCCATATGTTGCATCCTCCCTGAACATTTGCCAGTCAGTACACTCAAAACAGTCCTGAAGAGCAGAGATGGCTCCTGCTGGCCAGGTGTTCACCTGCTTCTGAAGTGGTTTTGTGCGTCTGACGCATGACAGAGATGTGGTCTGAGTAGCCGAGGTGGGGGCGGGGCACCGCCCGGTACACGCCTGGGATGTTTGTGTGAACAAGATCAAGCGTGTTCGCCCCTCTCATTGCAAAGTCCACATACTGATGGAATTTAGGGAGCACTGTCTTGAGATTCGCTTGGTTGAAATCTCTGGCGACAAGGAACAGTCCGTCAGGGTGAGCGTTCTGCAGTTCGCTCATAGCCCCATAAATTTCACTGAGCGCTTCCTTAGCGTTAGCGCTGGGGGGAATGTAAACTCCGGTTATGATAACAGTGGTGAATTCCCGTGGTAAATAAAAAGGTGTGCATCTAACAGTCACAAGCTCCACCAGCGATGAGCAGTAGCTAGAGACTACATAGTTTTTGCAGCATTCCGTGTTGATGTAAACACACAAGTCTTACTGCACAGAGCTGCATTTCTGTTGGCACAAAACGAGGCGAGCCCGTCTAGCTGAATGGCGGGGTCCGGAATTTGTCGCTGAGCCACATCTCCGTGAAAACAAAGACGCAGCACCGGTTGCTCCGATGTCCGTGTGTCGCAAAAGTCGGGTTCTTTAACAAAAATGGCACCGTTTTGGATCCGGAGCGGCCGCTGTGTGCTGAAGCTTTGCCATCTTGGACCAAAAATATTACTCCAATAAGAGAATTAATCACAATTCCCTTTATTAAAGCTAATTCCTTACAGTAGAATACGATTGTAATGGTGGAGAATTTTATAAAGACAAATAATCTAGTGACTTGTCATTTATATAATTTATAATGGTTGTCGAACACAACTAATACCATTACACATTGCATTACCTAATAATGTAGTATAAGGACAGTTTAATTTAGTTCATAGCTCACATATTTCAAGACCCTAAGTTCCCATATATATAATGGTGTGAGAATGAGTGCACTTTAACGGTTCCCTTCTAAATTTAGCATACCAAATACCCTTACATATAATGGTGTGAGAATGCGTGCACTTTAACGGTTCCCTTCTAAATTCATCAGAACCAAATATCCTACACCTCCCACAGGTGGCAATTGGAAAAAAATTTCCCACAGCAATTATACTTACTTTAGCAAATGAAGAGTAGTCACCTTTTTGCTTTATTTGTCTAAGCCTGCCATGGACATAGGCTAGTAGGCTTTGGTTTACCATAGAAATGTAATCTATAATCAGTATATTTAAGTCACTAAATCCCACACACATTGTAGTTACTTTTTCTTCTCCTAAAGGTGTGTAAGGCAATTTTATATCTGTCCCTATTGAAAATGTACTATGTATGGTCTTGTAACCCAAGTTGAATGCAGGAATTCCAATAGGTGCTGTCAATAGAACAGAAAATTTGTCTGGTGCAGTTGCAATTTGGTATAATAATCTGGTCGCTTCATAATGAATAGCTCTGATTAAATTTGACTCTCCTGTTCCTGCATCTCCAGTAACCTTTTACCTCTAACTTTCTCTAAGCACCTCTGGCTTACTTGATAGAAAATATGTTTTTGTTTGGAGTTCAGAGACCTAAGAAGATTGAGAGCATCTGATCTACACAAGACATTCAAACTATATTCAAATCAATTGCTGCTTTCATTTTGAATGGATAGATCAGGAATTATATCAACATGCTCAAGTTCTTTTGATGAATCTCTAATTTCTTGTTGACATTCAAATTGTTGCTACGCCCTGTCATTTTCACACTGTTTTGTATTGTTTGATTTTTTTTTTTAAATGAACTAGTTCTAGGCTGTTTGCCCGATCTGAACCAAACCATTGCAGAAAGATGTGAAGAATGAGTCCCAAAATGTGAAGTTATTAAAATTTATTTTAAAATTTGTATTTGTCAAATGATACACCAAAACGTATGTAATGGGCATGGCCACTTTTACTAAAATGGTTATAACTCTTTAACAGAAACAGATAATTTAACCAAATGTGGTACACATATGTATGGAGTCATTCTAAGTACACACAAATCAATTGTGCATCTCCACCTCTTGGTGGCATAATAGTAAAAAAAACATTTCTTCTGCCCTAAAAGCATCAGAGACCGTTGGTCGTAGAGATCCCAAAATTGGCAAGATGGTTCCAAATCCCCTCCACTACATCTGTACATCCCCTCCACTACTCAGGCATACAGACACATATCCATCGGACACTAGATGGCACTATTGTGAACAAACTGAAATTTGAAATTATTCAAAACAAATATGTGTCCCAATATGAACATTTTCATAGGAATTTTGTAACTTTTTATCATCAAACGTGGCCTCTTTTATTAAAACGGTTATAACTTTTGAACCGATTGAGATATTATTACCAAATTTCGGTACACTTATGTATGGGGTCATTCTGAGGATACACAAAACGTTGCGCACCTCTGCCTCTTGTTGGTGCTATAATAATATAAAAATGTAAAGGTGTCTAACTATGGAATCGTTGGTCCAATTGACTTTTGCATGCAGTTTCTTTGACGAAGGTGACATTAAGGTCTGTGAAGACAGTTGCATATCTTGAAAAACATGGTCACCATCGACCAATCAGCTTTCAGCACCTTTTATATAGGGTTTAATAAGGTAGATCAGAACAAAACCTGGAAGGCTTATTTGTCTCTTGGCCCAAGAGGTCTGTGCAAAATTAGAAGGAAAAAAATAGGCCACCGGGAGGCACTGTGGCATTTTACATGCATGTAAATTGTTGAATACTCAGCTGTTTTTTTCCACAAAGAAACACTTTATTCATACCATACTGTAGATCTCCTCATTCTAAACAATTTTGCCTCATGTACCATTGGTGTGAAACAAAACGTTCTTTAAATACTAGAGATTATTAAAAAAAAAAACTACTTTTTCAGATTAGTCATAGGCAGTTTGCCCGATCGGAACCAAACCAATGCCATCAGAACATTGTAGAGACTTCCTGGTTGTCTCGTTTGGCTAGCAAGGAGCCTTGTTCGTATCACCCAAGCAACTGCCTGCAACTAGATGGGGTGACCCTAGCAAAAGAGTAGCAAAACGCATATCTCTGCACTAGAACACTGTAGACACTTCCAGTTTGGCTCATTTGACTCAGGCTAGCAAGGAGCATTTTGAATGTCACCCTGGCAACTGCCTAGCAACCAAATGATCTGACCCTAGCAACCAAGTAGTAAAACCCATATCTCTGCACCAGAATATTATAGACACTTTTGCGTTGGCTCATTTGACTCAAGCTAGCAAGGAGCCTTGTTATATCACCCTGGTAACTGCCTAGCAAGCTAATGGGATCACACTCGTTTTACTGTGGATATAGATACTTGTCTACATGTTTACTCCAGCATCTTCACAAGGTCCTTTACTGTTGTTCTGGGATTGATTTGCACTTTTCACACCAAAAGCGTTCATCTCTAGGAGACAGAATGCATCTCCTTCCTGAGTGGTATGATGGTTGCGTAGTCCCATGGTGTTTATACTTGCATACTATTGTTTGTACAGATGAACGAGGTACCTTCAGACAAAATTGTCCCAAGTATGAACCAGATTATTACCTTTTTGTTCTGAGGTCTTGGCTAATTTCTTTTGATTTTCCCAAGCAAAGACTCACTGAGTTTGAAGGTAGGCCTTAAAATACATCCACAGGTATACATCCAATTCAGTACACCACCTATCAGAAGCTAATTGGCTAATTGTCTAAAGGCTTGACATAATTTTCTGGAATTTTACAAGTTTCTTAAAGGCACAGTTAACTTATTTATGTAAACTTCTTACCTACTGAAATTGTGATATAGTCAATTAAAAGTGAAACAATCTGTCTGTAATCAATTGTTGGAAAAATTGCTCTTGTCATGCTCAAAGTAGATGTCCTAAATGATTTGCTAATATGAAATCTGCGGAGTGGTTAAAATTAGTTTTTAATGACTTCAACCTAAGTGTATGTAAACTTCTGACTTCAACTTTATATATATATATATATATATATATATATATATATATATATTTATGCAGTTTAAGTCAGAAGCTTACATGCACATTAGCCAAATACATTTAAACTCAGTTATTCATAATTCCTGACATTTAATCTTTGAAAACATTCCCTATTTTAGGTCAGTTAGGATCACTACTTTATTTTAAGAATGTGAAATGTTAGAATAATAGTAGAGAGAATTATTTAATTCAGCTTTTATTTTCATCACATTCCCAGTGGTCTAGAAGTTTACATACACTTTGTTAGTATTTGGTAGCATTGCCTTTAAATAGTTTAACCTGGGTCAAACGTTTTGGGTAGCCATAAACAAGGTTCTCACAATAAGTTGCTTGAATTTTGGCCCATTACTCCAGACAGAACTGGTGTAACTGAGTCTGGTTTATAGGCCTCCTTGCTCGCACATGCTTTTTCAGTTCTGCCCACAAATTATTTTGGATTGTCGTCCGAGCTTTGTGATGGCCACTTCAATACCTTGACTTTGTTGTCCTTAAGCCATTTTGCCACAACTTGGGAGAATCTAATTGGCTAAATGCCTGAAGGCATGACAACATTTAAAAAAAGGCAACGTTAACTTGGTGTATGTGAACTTCTTACCTACTAGTTAATTAAAAGTGAAATAATCTGTCTGTAACCAATTGCTGGAAAAATGACTCATGTCATGCGCAAAGTAGACACAACGAATTGCCAAAACTATAGTTTGCTAATATTAAATCGTCTCTGGTTACTTAAGTGTAACCCTTGTTCCCTGAAAAAAGCAGAACGAGATGCTGCGCTGGAAAAGTGCTTTGGGAACAGCTTTAGGTGTGACCAGCTGTGAATGAAAATTGACCGGAATTTATAGCCTCTGCCGGTGTAATCATTGGATGCACCTGCAGCAGGGCTATAAATAGATGTGTCACAGGCGCGTCAGCAGGTATCTGATAAAGCAGTCCTGGAGCATCCCATTGCGGCAATGAAGCGCAGCATCTCGTTCCCCTTTTTTCAGGGAACAAGGGTTACACTTAAGTAACCCAAGACATTCCCTTTTCTAAAAGCTACACTTCTGATGCTGTGCTGGAAAAGCGCTTTGGGAACGAGAATACCCACTCCGCCGGACAGTGGCTGTCCGGACCCCCTACGGTTGTGAAGTGTGCTCACAAGAGCATGAGAGGTCTCAGACATGAGCTTGAGATGTCGACTCAAGGACGTAAGAGCCCAGAGTGGCATGAAAATCTAAACTATAAAATCTGATGAATGTGTGCGCAGAGGACCAGCCTGCCGCATCACAAACATGTTGCAGAGGGACACCTCTAGCCAAGGCTTTAGAGGAGGCGACCCCTCTGGTAGAGTGAGCCCTGATACCTACTGGCGAAGCTTGCCCGCGCGCCTCGTAGGCCAGGGCAATAGCGTCCCTCACCCAATGCGACATAGTCGGCTTGGTGGCCTCTAACTCCCGAAACACCGGCGGTGGCAGGAATGGAGAGGTTTCGTGGAGGTACCAGGAGGGCTGAAGTGGATGATACACACGCCATGTCCCGAGGGGGGCTACCCCCACAAGGCCGGGCGCAAAACATTCAGGGTTTTTTCCTTTTAGAAATAACTGCCATGAGGTCTTGCTTTTGGGGCTGCTGAGGGCGACGAACCGGACCCCAGTCTTTACGAGGGGGAGCACGATTCGCCATGCTTTGTTTTTGAGCCTCCCATCTAGAAGGACCGGGGTGGGTCTGGGTGGCCGACGGCCCCTCCCCCTGAGTGTGGCAAGGAAGGAATTGCCTGAAGGCTTCCTCATGACTCTTTGCCTCATGGAACCTGGTGATAACTATATTCATAGCATCACCAAATAAGCCTGACCTGCTGCCTGATAAGCTTTCCCCACAACCGTGGAGGTGGTCCTGCACAGCTTTGTGGGGAGAGTGGGTCTCTTTAGCGATGATGCCGAGCCAGGCGAGAGAACCCGCGAGTGTCTCTTCTACAGGCGGCATCACAAAATACCCCCGAGCTTCAGCACCCACGATAGTCAAATGTATCAACATCGAGGGCACGAAGACACTGGAAGTATAAGGATTCCTCCATGAATGAGAATATTTGTTATGGGGGTCATAGAGGAAAGAAGAGACTGACATAATATTCCCTTCCCTCTTTTATTTATTTATTTGGCCACCAATTTGTCTTCTAGTTTGGAGCGTTTGGGGGGGAGGGGGTCTGTTGTTAGCCATTTTATTATTGTGCGTGGACAGAGGTTCAGTGTCCCTCTCATGAACCGAAGAGAAGGATCAGCTGGATCTGGGGAGAGAGCAAGCGATAGGGACTGACCCATCTCTCGCTTTTCAGCCAGATCCATACGAGAACCCCATGACGAAAAAGTGGGTGCTGGCTCTTGGAAGCAAGCGAGAGGAGTGTGAAGCATTTTGTCTGTAAACAGATCGCAATGCCTGCACCCGCTCTGCCGCAACGCAAGAGCAGCTTGCTCTTCCCCCAAACACGCAAAACAACACTGGTGTGTGTCAGTTTCAGCCAAAGAGCGTAAACAGTTGTTTATCAGTCATTCTTTTTCTTCTTTTTTAAAGAAAAGAGAAAGAGAGATTTCTCACACTGGTTAACAAAATTTAACTCCTAACAGATGAAAGAAAGTTCTGACAGGCTCGTGAAACACACATACACGGAGTGATCTGAAGAAAAAAGATCTGACGATGCACCTGTGACGCATCTATTTGTAGCCCTGCTGCAGGTGCATCCAATGATTACACCGGCAGAGGCTATAAATTCCGGTCAATTTTCATTGACGTGTTGCACACATATTCACAGCTGGTCACACCTAAAGCTGGTCACACCTAAAGCTGTTCCCAAAGCGCTTTTCCAGCGCAGCATCAGAAGTGTAGCTTTTTGAAAAGGGAACTGTGGAGTGGTTTTAATGAGTTCATCCTAAATGTATGTAAACTTCTGACTTCAACTATATATATATATTAGAGATGCACCGATTGCAATTTTCTTGGCTGATTCCGATTTCCGATTTTTTTACAAGTGTGACCTGCCGATACTGATTTTTCCGATTTCGATTTTCTTTCTAAGAACTATTATTGACCGCATATACAAACAAAATCTACCTTTCTTCAATGCAAAATTGTATTTTCATAATAAAATGTATTATTAAACATTACAATTTCCCCCAAACTGCACTAAGTTACAGGATCTTCTCTCACTTAAACAACTGGAAAGAGGTAGAAATAACAATTAACTGCAAATGAGTTGCTTTATATAACAGTTGTCATTTTCCACTATTATAAATGGACCTTTTTCTCTTTATTACTCGTCTAACAAAACCATTCCAAAGATCTGAAAACCATACCTGTCAACACTCCCGTTTTTCCTGGGAGTCTCCCGTTTTGTTATTTCTCCCAAAAAACTCCCGTAATTTGTATGGCCCAAACCACGTTATATGAATAATCACATCAATATATTATTCCAAGGTTGTCCAGTTGCCAGATCTTGAATGAAACGCATCCTACTCACACAATCGACATATCATACAAATTACAAATAATTTGTGACCTCAACCTGGCAACCTACAACCCATTTGCGCTGTTGATATCTGCGCAGGCAGTAGACGTGGGATGTTAAATCAATTATCACTGGTAGATGGGAGAAGAAGACTCAGCTGGTGCTCCGGTGAAAAAAACTAAATATACATGTAAATTTAACAACAGCTGGATGGAAGAATTTCATTTAATATCCCGAAGCCATATCGACAATGGCCACGCCTTTTGCAAAGTGTGTCGCACTGATTTTAATATCGGACACGGTGGGAAGAATTACGTTACTCACAACGGCACAATTTGTATGTATTTAGCCTGCCTCTGCCATCCAGCACCCCACTTCCCTTCTCCCGGATTTGTGTACCCAAATGTTGACAGGTAACGGCTGCGTGTGTGACATGACACGAGATTAAACAACTCGAGCAACGCGACATCGGAAAACTATCACCTACTCTGTATCGACGAAATTTATCAGATTTCTGAACCCTCTGTCCTCAACTATGGAGAACAGCTGGTCATCCAGGGCCATGAATTCCATAATTTTCCTCGTAATTGCTTTGGTCTTTTCGCTGCCCATTCCATGGAATGATAGGAGAGGCTGCTGACTTGTGACTGGCTCTGCGCTCTGGCTAGCTTTAGCCGCTTTCCCTTTTTAGCTTCTTTTTTAAAATGGGCATTTTCAGCTGGGTGATAGTGTTTTAAATGTCTAATTAGGTTTGTTGTTCCGAAAGTTATTGTGGTGGTTCCCCCACGGTTTACTTTGGCCTTACAATTATTACAAATTGCAAACTTTATGTATTCTTCACTCACAGCATGCTGAAAATCGGCTAATTCCGGTCCCTGGCCGGTCGATTGGTGCATCTCTAATATATATATATATATATATATATATATATATATATATATATATATACACACACACACATATGCACTGCACTGCTGCAACACGATTGGCTGACTGGATAATCAAATGGATGATTGTTAGTGCCAGACAGGCTGGTTTGAGTATTTCTGTAACTGCTGATCTACTGGGATTTTTACGCACAGCAGTCTCTAGAATTTACTAAGAATGGTGCCAAAAACAAAAAACACCCAGTGAGGGGCAGTTCCATGGATGGAAACACCTTGTTGATGAGCGAGGTCAACAGAGAGTGGCCAGACTGGTTCGAACTGACAATGTCTACAGTAACTCAGATAACCGCTCTTTACAATTGTGGAGAGAAGAATAGCATATTAGGCTATTTTATATAGACTTATCAGCCACAACATTAAAACCACCTGCCTAATATTGTGTAGGTCCCCCTCGTGCTGCCAAAACAGCACCAACCCGCATTTCAGGATAGCATTCTGAGGTGCTATTCTTCACACCACAATTGTACAGAGCAGTTATCTGAGTTACCATAGATTTGTCAGTTCGAACCAGTCTGGCCATTCTCTGTTGACCTCTCTCATCAACAAGGCATTTCTATCCGCAGAACTACTGCTCACTGGATGTTGTTTGTTTTTGGCACCATTCTGAGTAAATTCTAGAGACTATTGTGTGTGAAAATACCAGGAGATTAGCAATCACAGAAATACTCAAACCAACCCGTGTAATAAAGACACACTGTTTTGGTTGTAATTAGCACTTTGTATTCTGTAACTGTGTTTGAGAAATATGAGATTGTCATATGTTGTATTATGTTCTCTTGCTCGTGTGTGTGTGTGTGTCCCAAGGGTATGTGTTGAGTTCAGTTGTGACAGTAGCGCTGGGCATTTGGGAGGCTCCGGTGAGCTTTGGCTGTCATTAGTGCTCTCTCATGAGGGCCGTGCCACTTCACCTCACAATGACTCTTTTGGTTTTATTTTATTGCTAATGAAGCAGCAGGTAGAGAACAGTTGTGCTAGGTGAAAGGCCACTAATAGTCATTAAGGTTTGTTTTCACGTTTTCCTTTTGTCAGCAATCCCACAGCGCCGTGACTCGCGTTTTCAGATGGTATCACTTCCTCGCCGACTGTGAAGAAGTGTGCATAACAGACAAAGAATGCGGTCATTACAAATACACCACCGTTGCTGCTGCGTGTCTTTGTGTTCTTTAAGTCTGCTTTCTGTGAAGACTGCTTTCTTAGAAAAGACTTAGAAAACCTCTGACCCAACACATACTAAGACTGACTGTGTGTCTTCAACATTTTACTCATGTTGGAAATTGCGTAGTTGTGTTTGATTATCGTCAACAAAATGCAAAGAGAGATTAAATCAAAGGGATAGTTCACCCAAACATGAACATTCTGATTTAATTTACATGTTGTTCCAAACCAATATGACTTTCTGCCTTCTATGGAACATAAATTAGATGTTAGGCAAAATTAGGGAGCGAGCAACTGAGCGTGTTTACCTGTGTCTGTTGCAGTAATGTACAGTTATGCTGAAGCTGTTAGTTTAACTCTATTCCTCAGTTTTAGTGTGATTGTAATCTGCTTTGATTGTGGAGTGATGCTGCCATACGTGCTCTCTAAATTATCTATGAGTATTTCACTCACATTCTTTTATATTTCTTGGTGAACTCTTAGTTTGAAACAGCCACAGAAAGCATTCTCTCCTACGCCATTTTGAAAGTTTATGTCTTCTCCCAACTAGTGCTGCACGATAAATCATATCGCAATCGCGATGTCAGCCTGTGCGATTATATGACGCCAAAATGCTGTGAATATATTAAATAAATAAGTGCCTGTGTGGACGTGACAGCCCATTTTATACACCGCTAATAAAGATGACCAGTCAGTCTCAGTTTAGGGAGTGGCACGTGTGGTCATGTCAGTTTCCGGTGTTCAGTGTTGAGATAAATGCCGAGCAGACCGACACTGAACTGGTGGCCAGAAAAAATTACACAGATCATAGCTTGGCGATATATCTTTATTTCATCCTTAATTAAAATTCATATTATCTATATAATCTGAGCGGGAGTCGAGACTGGGAGAGATTTAAAGTTCTGCCGGGTGATGTGCACTCTAACACGGAGACGCTCGTCTCTCACCCCCGCTGTCTGCAGCTTGCAACGTGTAGCATCATTGATGAGATCATCATGATAAGATCAATCTTATGTGAAAAATAACACTAAAATGACGACAACAACAATAAAGTGTGTGTGTGTATGTATGTATGTATGTATATATATATGTATATATATATATATATATATATATATATATATATATATATTAGAGATGCACCGATTGCAATTTTCTTGGCCGATTTCGATACCTATTTTTTCCAATTTTCTTTCTAAGAACTATTATTGACCACATATACAAACAAAATCTACCTTTCTTCAATGCTAAGTTTTATTTTCATAATAAAATAAATGATTAAACATTACAATTTCCTCCAAACTGCACTAAGTTACAGGATCTTCTCTCACTTAAACAACTCTCAAAATAAAGTGCTCTGTGACTAGAAAGAGGTAGAAATAACAATTAACTGCAAATGTGTTGCTTTATATAACAGATGTCATTTCCTACTATTTTTATAAATGGACCTTTTTCTCTTTATTAGTCGTCTAACAAAACAATTCCAAAGATCTGAAAAACTGACGTGTCCAATACGCTCAACTTACGTTAGATGTACAAATATCAGTTGTAAAACTGAGCACTGCTTCGGGAACGGCTTGTAACCATACCTGTCAACACTCCCGTTTTTCCTGGGAGTCTCCCGTTTTGTTATTTCTCCCAAAAAAACTCCCATAATTTGTATGGCCCAAACCACGTTATATGAATAATCACATCAAAATATTATTCCAAGGTGGTCCAGTTGCCAGATCTTGAATGAAACACATTCTACTCACACAATCGACACATCATACAAATTACAAATCATTTATGACAACAATCTGGCAACCTACAACCCATTTGCGCTGTTGATATCTGCGCAGGCAGTAGACGCGGGATGTTAAATCAAGCATCACTGGTAGAGGGGAGGAGAAGCTCAGCTGGTGCTCCGGTGAAAAAAAACTAAATATACATGTACATTTAACAACAGCTGGATGGAAGAATTGAATTTCATATCCCGAAGCAATACCGACAATGCCCACGCCTTTTGCAATGTGTGTCGCACTGATTTTAATATCGGACACGGTGGGAAAAATTACGTTACTCAGCACATTAAATCAACAACGGCACAATTTGTATGTATTTAGCCTGCCTCTGCCATCCAGCACCCCGCTTCCCCTCTCCCGGATTTGTGTACCCAAATGTTGACAGATAACAGGCTGTTACATGACACGAGACTAAACAACTCGGGCAACGCGACATCGGAAAGTACCTCATACTCTGTATCGAGGAAATGTATCAGATTTCTGATCCCTCTGTCCTCAACTATGGAGAGTATCATCTACAATTCAAATGTTTCAAACAGACTAAAGATAAATTAAGAACCACATTTTAATAACATATACACTAAACAGCTGAAGTTTAACAGCTGGTCATCCAGGGCCATGAATTCCATAATTTTCCTCGTAATTGCTTTGGTCTTTTCGTTGCTCATACCAAGGGATGATAGGAGAGGCTGCTGACTTGTGACTGGCTCTGAGCTCTGGCTAGCTTTAGCCGCTTTCACTTTTTAGCTTCTTTTTTAAAATGGGCATGTTCAGCTGGGTGATGGTGTTTTAAATGTCTAATTAGGTTTGTTGATCCAAAAGTTATTGTGGTGGTCCCCCCACGGTTTACTTTGGCCTTACAATTATTACACATTTCGAACTTTATGTATTCTTCACTCACAGTGAAGATCTTCCACGCCAATGACATGTTTACATGCAGCTGTGACGTTATTGCCTGCGCCGCTGGCAACAAAACGGACCGGCTTGGAATCGGTAAGACGTGAGGCTGACAGGCCGGTTACCGGTCCGGGCCGAGCATGCGGAAAAGCAGCTAATTCTGGTCCCTGACCGGTCGATCGGTGCATCTCTAATATATATATATATATATATATATATATATATATATATATATATATATATTATTGGTTTTGGATAGACAAGATTGACAAATGCTTATCAATAATACTCTTATGGCTAAAATGTTTGCAGTATTCAGTGGCTAAAATATCAATATGACTAAATGTTACTAAAATATGACTAAAATGTCAACAGTTTTCATTGACTAAAACTACATTAAAAAGCCCAGTAAGCCAAACAAAGCACAATTACAGATGTGTTTGCGAGTGTCAAGCCATATGACAAGTCTTCACAGAGATATAAAGTGACATGAGGCACCGTTAGCAAAGTGGGATTTCAGAAAATGATCCACACACTGGACAATAGGTACCAGCGATAAGTAGAACTTTTTAGAAAGAGGATTTGGAAATACCAGTTGGTCATTAAAAAAAAAAAAAACACAACAGCAACAGTTTTAGTGGTTTGAGTGAACCACACTTTTATATCCAGTTTCCTTTTCAAAAGAGTTTATAGAAAGTACATGTTACAGCCTGATTAAATGTTCCTGTTTGTTTGGACAATCTTATTTTCATGAAAATTTGTATGTTCTTATTTATTGTTCCAATTAATTTAGGTGTAATATTGAGAAAATAACAAGTTTGCAGTAATGCAAAGATGTTATTATTTCATTTTGTAAAAATATTTTAATTTGAAAACACTGCATTTATAGTTGTTGTTGTTGCTAGTTTGTATATTTGAGTTGAAAAATACACATTTCAGCATTATCAGTAATCTATTTGAAGCATTTTCCTTGATAACCTAGCAAGTTGACTCATGATACCATTTGTTTATTATATCGCAATCGCATATTGCAATATTAGCCTCAATAATCGCAATGTGACATTGTCACCAAATCGGGCAGCCCTACTCCCAACTCTGAAACTCAAGTATCAGCTAGGCACCCTGAGCATGTGTGATTAATCCTGTTGTGATTCTCAGCTGTGATATGCAGTAATTCTGAAGCTGTTAGTTTAACCCTCTGGGGTCGCCGGCGCGTCCTGCTGGATATTTTCGTCATTATAGCTGAAACAACTTAAAATACTCTGTCATTTTTGGGTATACAGATAAGTGTAAGACATCATTAGAGACTATAAAGGGTCTACTTTTATTTGTGTACACTCACAATAACAACAAAATCTTGTGCTTTTGTAAAATAAAGAAAATAAAAAGGGTGAGCTTTCAGCAGTCTCGGTGTTCACGAGCATATTTCTGAAATACGTCACTAACATGAACTGAATCTCCGCGAATACTTATCACACAAACATGAAACATATGTCTAAAGAAAGCTTAAAATGTCTACTTTTAATAAAACAATTCAAATTTAAAACAAATATTCTCCTGCAGTGCAATCTGTTTGAAACAAAGCGATGTACAGTTTTAACTGGTCCATCTCATTATCTGTAATATGATCACACCCACCACCAGAGCACGCCATTCATACACTGATGTGCTGAGACGATCAAGGCAAATGTACACGCCTGCATAGACCACATCTTGCCCAGACTGGGGGAAGGTGACATGTGGCCAATTCATCACATGGGTTTCACATTTCCGTACCGTGAAAAATACATCACAGGGAGTTGCCTGAAGAGGGAATTACAGCTGAATTCCACTAAATTCACAGGCCAGAAGGCTAGGGAGGAAGAACATCCAGGAAGCGAGAGCTTAGTGGCTAACCTGGGAGAGAGAGCGCACTGGATCACTTTGGTGGAGGGCACTAGGTGCAAGCGGAACACCCGGTCGGCTGTTCCGTATTACCGAGTTCTACTGGCTCAGACCTGACAAAGCATGGGACGAGACCGACTCAACCCTGAGATTGTAGAATCTCGCAAAGGTATTGGGTGTTCCCAGCCTGCTGCTCTGCAGATGCAGCTAGGGAGGTGCTGTTGGCTAGTGCCCACGAGGATGCCACACTTCTCGTCGAGTGTGCTCGAACCTGCAAGGGGCCTGGGTCTGGTAAGCCAGGGAGATAGCGTCAACGACCCAGTGAGCTAATCTTTGTTTGGAGACGCATTCCCTTTACGACGTAGCAGACAAAGAGCTGCTCAGAAAATCTAAACTCTACGTGCGGTCCAAATAGGTACGCAAAGCACGTACCGGACACAGCAACAAAAAGGCTGGGTCTGCCTTCTCCCGGGGCAGCACTTGCAGGTTCACAACCTGATCCCTGAAGGGGGTCGTAGGAAACTTGGGCACGTAGTCTGGCCGCGGTGTTAGGATGACGTGAGTATCTGCTGGACCGAACTCCAGTCAAGTGTCGCTGACAGAGAATGCTTGCAGGTCCCCAACCCTCTTGATAGAAGCTAGCACTATCAGCAGGGCCATCTTCAAGGAGAGGGCCTTGAGCTCAACCGAGTCAAGCGGCTTGAAGGGGGATCTCTGAAGGCCCGAGAGGACCAATGAGAGATCCCAGGAGGGTAACAGGCTTGGCCAGGGAGGATTCAGCCTCCGGGCGCCTCTAAGGAACCTGATAATAAAGTTGTGCTTACCCAAGGACTTGCCTTCCACTGTTTCGTGGTGGGCTGCAATAGCAGCTACATACACCTTCAAGGTGGAGGGGGACAGCCTCCCCTCCAACCTCTCTTGCAGAAATTAAAGCACTGGCCGAACTGCTCATCTCTGCGGGTCTGCAGACCAGAATGAACACCAATTTGCGAACATGCGCCACTTTAGGTTGTAAAGTTGCCTGGTAGAAGGAGCTCTGGCTTGGTTGATCATCTCTACGACTGCAGGTGGTAGGTCACTCAGATTTTCCACTTCCTGTCCAGGGGCCAGACATGGAGGTTCCAGAGGTCTGGGCGTGGATGCCAGAGGGTGCCCCGTCCCTGAAAAAGAAGGTCCTTCCAGTTTGCCAGGGAGGTGCTGTTGCGAGTAGCGTGAGATCCGAGAACCAAGTCCGAGTGGGCCAGTAAGGAGACTTGTTCCTTGTCCTCCCTGATCTTGCACAGCACCAGTGCAAGAAGGCTCACTGGGGAAATGCGTACTTGCGCAGCCCCCAGGGCCAGCTGTGTGCCAGTGCGTCTGTCCCAAGATGGGCCTCTGTCAGGGAGTACCAGAGCGGGCAGTGGGAATTGTCTTGGGAGGCAAAGAGATCTACCTGTGCCGTGCCGAACTGGCCCCAAATCAGTTGGACCACCTGGGGGTGGAGCCTCTACTCTCCCCTGGGCGAGACCTGTCGCGACAGTGCATCCGCTGTCGTGTTGAGGTAGCCTGGGATATGAGTGGCGTGCAGCGATCCGAGACATATGATGAGAGCGCACGCCACCTTGCCGATTTATGTACGCTGCTGTGCTGTCTGAACGGATCAAGACATGCTTGCCCCGGATCAGTGGGAGCAACCTCTGCAGGGCAAGGAATAAAGCCACAGACGTCCCCCGTTTAGAGATGTCTGTGGTGACCACGACACTTCTGGACACCTGCTGTAGGGGGACTCCAGTCCATAGAAAACAGAGGTCTGCCCAAGTGTTGAAAGTCTGACAACAGGAAGGGTTGATTAACACACGGTATGAGCCGTGGCGCCATGCCCATCTCGGGGCTCGAGCCTGAAGCCAGTGCTGAAGCATTCTCATATGTATCAACCCGAGTGGCGCGACTGCGGCAGAGGTTAAAATCTGTTTCTGCGTGAGCATTTTGAACGGGAGTTTGTGAAAAGCCCAGTTGAGAACTCGCAAGTCCAAGATTAGTCGCAACCCACCTTTTTTGGGTACGATGAAGGGCTTTAGAAACCCTTCATCTCGGCTGGAGGGACTGGCTCTATTGCGTCCTTGAGTAGCAGAGTTGTAATCTCTGCCCGTAAGGCGCTGGCGTTTTCAATGCACATCGAGGTGGAGCAAATACCGCTGAAACGAGGCAAGAGCCTGGCGATTGAATTGCGTAGCCGAATTGTATGGTTCTGGTCAGCCAATGCGATGGGTTGGATAGCGAAAGCCATGCATCCAAGCTTCGCGTGAGGGGCACTTTGGACGTACCGGGTGGGCCTTCACAGCGGGGGGAGCAGGTAATAACTCGTCGGGAGGAAAAAGCGCGTCCTGAAGCTTGGGTGCTGAGAAAAGACTCATAGCACATACCTTGCTCTGCGTACCCAGCAGGGGGTGGGTTAGAGACTTGGTCCTGGAGAGGCGTCTTCGGAACTTGTCTGTGCCGGCCTGCAGGGGAGGGGCAGTTCCGGGTCCGGAGGCGATGTGTCTACGTCCGGGGAACCGGGACTGTAGGATTTTGATGCCGGGGCACCGTGAGAGCGGCATGCAATGGCACGTCTGGAGGCGAGGTGACTGTGTCCGGAGAACCGGGACTGTAGGATTTTGAAGGGGGTACCGTGGGAACAGCGCGCACCAGCTGAATGACCCAGGAAGTGAGGAAATCGCTCTTTTATTGCTAATGTGGGTACCGCAGCCCAAAGGGGGTGCAGCAAAAGAAAATAAGGAAAATTAAGATTTTCCTCCCTGCCCTCCACCAGGGGATGGAGTGGTCCTGATACCACAGTCGACACTGGGGCTGAGAGCTGGGTCCGGTTTGAGGTGGAGCTGCCTGTTGCTTGGACGCAGGGGGACACCCTCGGCGGGAAGACGGGCCGCCGGCTACGCTGGGGCGGCACCGCAGCATGATGTGTGAGATAATTTCTGTCTGCCTCTACCGCCGAAAACTGCTGGGCGAAGTTGTTGTGGGTGTCGCCGAAGAGGCCAAGCTGGGAGACCGGGGCGTTGAGAAAGCGGGCCTTGTCAACATTGCGCATCTCAACCATGTTTAGCCAACGGTGCTGTTCCTGGACCATGAGGGTGGCCATCCCCCGCCTGAGTACCCCCAATGTGATCTTCATGGCTCTGAGAGCGAGGTCGGTGGCAGAGCGCAGTTCCTTCAGCACATTGGGGTTGGGACTACCCAGGTGCAGTTCTTTAAGTGCCTTGGCTTGGTGGACCTGCAGGCATGTCTGGGAGCGGCGCCCTGACCAAGCGTGGCAGGGGGCGGGTGGTTCATGGAGATTTAACCTGCAAATCAGAGCTGGCTGCCATCCCCAAATCACCTCCATCGCCAGCCGGGTCGTCCTCAATCCCGTGGGAAGAAGGATCGACACGGGGGTGGCTGAAGTTGCAGTCACCTTGAGAAATGAAAGCCGAGACTGCAACGCTACCATGGTCATGTTCTTGCAGTGAGTTTATGAACTGTCCACAAACGCTGCCTAAGTATGATCGCTATCCAGGCACACGAGGCATCATCAATGACCGTCAGTCTTGGAGACATATCGACCACATCCAGGAACTACACAGAGGCGGAAGGGCATCTTTAAAAAGACGCATCATGAAAAGGATGTTCAATGCCTGCTGTGTATTGCTCTTTTGTGAGGGGAAAATACTCTTTTAGAAGTAAGCACTATTTTAGACAGAAGCGCTGTCGAAACACCCTGGGGCGTGGACTGCACAGCGTGCAGAGAAGGAGAAAGCCGCTGGTAACTCGTAACAGCAGTGCTCTGCCAACAGAGGTGAGTGGAACAGTAGTGAACTTCAGCTTGCTGCTGCACAACCGCTCTGCTCCGATGGAAAAAATCTGACTGACAGACACACGCCCGCTTCCCTTTATACTCGTATGTCCGGGGGCAAGACATGTATATTCTATTTGCCAATTTCTCATTGGCCTTTTGTCAAGTTCAGAGGTATGCAAGGCTCTCAAGAAAGACCCCTTGTTTCACTAGATTCGACACAATGTCAAGTGAGTAACAGAAGGGGAATCACAGTTACAGGATCTGAAATAATCGCAATTAAATCGATCACGATCAGGCGATTATTTAATAACTGCAACAGGCGTAGTGCTTATAATTATTCATTTTCATCACAAGATAGACCTATGAGTTACCGTTAAAACTCGCAAAAGTGATATGAAGGACAATTTTGACTTAAACATGCAATTTTTTGTTGTTGTTAAACAATAAATTCATGCTTTAAATGAACCTGATTTAAATCCTAAATTAAAAAGTTATACAAGTAACACTATATTTTATAATAGATTTAGATAATAGGAAATAGAAATTACAGTAATCACAGTTGAATTTACAGTTAACTGATTCTTGTGGAGTTTTTCAGTTTTGTAACAGGTTTTTTTTTCTTGTGTGGTTTTAATGTTCAGATTTGCTGGTGTGTCATTCAGACAATTGTGAGATGTCTTGAGGATCATATAGTGTTGTTAATTTGCTGTGAATTTGCTTGTGGTTTATTGTGGTGATTATATGATGGCATCACCAGGGGCCTCATTATTGTATAGAAGTGAGAATCCTCTGAGGAATTGCTGCAAAATCAAAGCTGTTTCCAACAAACCCTTGTGCTACACACAAACTTTTTGTACATGATGTGAACCATTTTAAATATATTTAATAAATCATATGTCTGCTAGTGAAAGAATATATAGGCCTCCTCACCTTTATTAATTTCACACAGTCATGATTATTAATATTATATGAACAGATATGAATTGTCTTTACTTTGTTAGTTTTATTGAGTGAGTGGATCCATAGAGAAAGAGGGATTGCAAAAGAGAGAGAATAATCAAGCAGTATCTCATTCTCATTCACGAGTCTATGAATAATCATGTTCAGGCTTTATCAGAGCAAACACACTTAATCACGTCATAATCAACATCAATGTTCATGAAAATACAAATCACATGAATAAATGTTGACTATATTTTGTGTTTATGTTTTTAACAGGAGTTTTTTGAGCATTCAAAGCTTCTCTGGGATGATGAGGGTGTGAAGGCTTGTTTCGAGCGCTCAAACGAGTATCAGCTTATCGACTGCGCACAATAGTGAGTATCTGTGAAATCTACTTTCTTTTCTGCTCCTCTCTCATCATGTAACATCTCTGCACCTCTGTGATGTTTGTTACATAGAGATTTCTTGTCTGATGAGTGGATAAGAGAGATTATTTTTAAGCCCTGTGTTTACTGTGTCAGATGTTAGTGGAACATGTCCATAGTTAAAGGGGCATCGTCATTAACTCCCAAGTGGATATTTAACTGACTATAAGGGACTTATCAACTGGTTTGCTATAGCTAGTAAACAGTGTTTCATCAAACACTCAGTAGACTATCAATCAGAATCAGAAAAAGCTTTATTGCCAAGTACGTTTTTTACGCATACAAGGAATTTTTTTGGTGTTGTAGGCGCGTTTCACACATTCTCTAAATATAAGAAACAAGTATTAAAATATAAGCAATATAAATATAAATATGTCCACACAGTATATATTAAAAGTAAGAATAAAAATAAAAGAGAGCAGTACAGCAGAGTAAGTACAGTGGCATGTAGTGCCAGAGGTGGAGTGTGGGAAGTGCCAGGGTGGGTACCGGGCCTTGTTGATAAGGCAAGTGGTGGAGTCACAGAGGGTGATGGGGGCAGATGCAGGCGAGGCTGAGTTCTTCCTGAAGTCCACAACCATCTCCACTGTCTTTAGAGCGCTTTAGCTCAAGGTTGTTTTGATTGCACCAGGTCACCAGGTGGTCAACCTCCCACCTGTAGGCGGACTCGTCACTATCAGAGAGGAGTCCGATGAGGGAGGTATCGTCCGCGAACTTCAGAAGCTTGACGGACTGTGATTCCTGGGTGCGATTGTTATATCTCTATATCTGGCTCATGTTCTCATTGCGGAATCGGAGAGCACACTAGCAATGTTGGACACTGAGGACTCGACTGGGCTGCCACCTTCAGGTCTGCCCGCCCAGTCTGAGACTGATGCAGAGTCTCAGTGTCCGGGCGGCCCACAGGTACACGGAGGTCCCATAGGTGGATAAGGCAGTTGCGATGCACCTGTGCCCGCAGAATGTTGCCACCTGGTGGGATCATCCGGCGCTCCCCTCCAGGGCCTGTAGGACTACGTCATCTGTGGCGACCAAAGCCTACAGTGACGCCTCTGCCCTGCATGCTATGGTCCTCCTGCAGGTACACCAGGCCAAGGACAAAGCACGCTTTCTCAACGTGGCCATCTCCCAGATTGGACTTTTCTGGATTTCGCCCAGCAGTTCTCTGTGGTGAAAAAACAGACAAAAAAACCCCAGATTGTGGCCTCCCTACATTTGCACGCTGGCCATGCCAAGAGGCCCTTCTTGTCAGTCGCCCTATGCCGGATTCGCAGAGCAAGGTAAGTGCTTTGAGCTCCCCCTCAGCACAGCCACCTCGGGTCGAAACAACGCTCCTCAACGCGGCATTGCATGCTCCCGCCCGCCGTGAGGCCCCACCCCCAGGTACGTCAGACGCGATCGTCCTCTTAGTGCCCCTTGCGTTGCTGTGCATGCTTTGCGCACCGACTTGAATTGCACGCAGAGCTTTAGACGCTCTGAGCAGCTCTTTGTCTGCTTTGGTGGACAGCAGAAAGGGAACGCTGTCTCCAAACAGAGGGTTTCCCACTGGATCATGGATGCCATTACATTGGCCTACCAGACCCAGGTTGTGCCCGCCCCCTTGCCGGTTCGAGCATACTCTACAAGGAGTGTGGCATCCTCGTGGGCACTGGCCAATACAATCTCCGGGTTGAGCCGGTTTCATCCCGTGTTCTTTCAGGTATGAGCACATATCCCTATCAGGTATGATAGGGATATGTGCTCCACAGGTGCTGATTACTCCGGTAACCCTTGTGATGTATATTTCCGTGGTGCGGTCTCCCTGTTGGTGGACCTCTGCAGGGGCTTTCCCCCCTGAAAGAATAGGAACTGAAAAGAACACCTTCCCAGATGTGTATGATAGCGTTAGATGGCCCCAGCCAAATCTAATACTCTGTGGAGAGAAAACATTGAGAGAAAAGGCAGCGGCTGGCACAGCCTACTCCCATGCTAGTTAAGTCGCTTTCCCCCCTCAGGGATGTGGGGAACTACATGATGTCTTTTGGGGCGTGGGGGAGGTTACATGCAGTCTGATGCACCCGCTATTACGCATGCAGAAGCTTGTTTGCCCTTGCATCGGCAGTTCACGTAAAACTGTTCAGCTCTTGTGCCATTTTTCCATAGGGACCCTTAGTGTCACTACATCGACACAACGTCGAGTTGTCGTGTGTCCCTCTTGCCACAATGCTGTACTAGCCGCTGAAATGGCCGGGACTGTGCACAAAACCTGAATGATTCCGCATTCCAGCTCCCTTTTATACCCATCTGTCCGGGGGAGTGGCATGCAAATTCCACTCGCCAAATTTCATTGACCTTTTCTCAAAAATCCAGGGTGATCGGGGCTCCATCAGGGAACGGAGGTTACCTGTTGTAATCGTTATCATTGATGCTTTTCTCGAAATGTCTGATACAAATGCTTTACAATGTCACACTTACAGTCATTCCAGCACATGTAAGATTAATAGCCATTCGATTTTTACCACATTATGAGCACATTTAACTGACTCTTAGCAAGCAACAGAAACCAAAAAGGGGGTGGGGGCCAAGGGGCAAAGGGGTGTGTATTTCTGTGTATTTCTGTTGTGTTTCTGACCCTCAACCTCTGGGTCGTCCCTGCGTGTTTGACCATATGATCATCTGTGTTAAGGTCAAATGTGTTTTATTTACATGGCATCTGTGTGTGTAATGTATCTTTGTTCATTTGGGTGTTTATTTGAATGTTTCTAAGGAACTCTACCATTGTGGATTCCCTGAATGTAACTATGTATTTACTTCCTGTGTGTGTGTGTGTGTGTGTGTGTGTGTGTGTGTGTGTGTGTGTGTGTGTGTGTAAATGGATTTCAGATTGCAGTAAATGGAAAAGTAATTAAATATATCTTAAAAGGAATAGTTTACCCACAAATGAAAATTCTCTCATCATTTACTCATGAAATCTCAAATATGTATGACTAACTTTCATCTGCAGAACACAAACAAATAATTTTTGTTTGCTCTGTAGGCTTATACAATGCAAGTCAACAGGTTCCAAAAACCACATAAAGATAGCATAAAAGCAATCCATATGACTCCAGTGGTTTAATCGATGACTTCAGAAGCAATATGATAGGTGTGAATGAGAATCCATTCATGCCATTTTTAAGCCTTTTTTCCCCATAAATTGTTCTCTCTGCCCATTAGGTGAAGATATGCACAAAGAATAAAGAACTCTTAGGAGAGAATCACACTGAAGAAGGCTGTTTAAAAGTGGAGATTTATGTAAAAAGTGTAAAAAAAAAATAATAAAAAAGAAAAGTAAGACATGGATTTAACCACTGGAGTCATGTGGATTACTTTTATCCTGCCTTTTATATGCTTTTTAAGCTTCAATGTTTTGGTCACCATTCACTTGCATTGTATGGACCTACAAAGCAGCTGCGATTTCTCAGAGTAGGCAAGGGAGGCAATGTCAAAATAAATAATTGTACATATATAAAACAAATAAAATATTACAAAATGTGAGCTCAAATAATGTTTTAGCAGTAATCTTTCTAAAGTCACTCTGTCAAACAGTGACACCCAGTGGATAAAAGTTAACAGGGACGCAGCATCTCTCAAGTCTCCCTTCAGCTCATTGTGGTGTGATTGTGAGGGGGGTAACCTCTGAATACAGCAAAAAGTCATGTGAGAGGAGACATGGGCTCCAATTAGCGTCGATTCCTTCAATATGTTTTCAATAAATCAATGCGATAGTGCCCGCCTCTCATGCGGGACAAGCTGATGGAAGTGCAGAAACTATTTGCACAGAAAACAACTAATTGACACAGACAACTGCATTTTCGGTCATATCCAAATAAAAATGAACTAAAAATTACTTGAAATCTGAAATGGTATATGAGTGACACGCTTTTTAGTGACGCTCTGAAAGGTACAGATTCGTGCCATCACAAATTCTGTGTTTACTAAGGAGAAGATGATGGATGACCCAAAAATAAGATGACTATAAAAATAATAGGCAAACAGATGAAATATACAGTATATAAATTATGCTTGTTTTTATTATCTTAAAAAGTTATTGTTTTTGAGGCAATTCAAAATGTATAATTATAAAAAATGCATTCACTTGATTTGACTTGATTTAATAACTAGTGATAATATCAACTTATTATTTACAGTGTAAGTTAAAAGGTATTTTATATGCCTTCCCATATAGAAATCTGATATATGGCAATCTGTCTATCAAAAAACAAAATGATACAGAATTAGCAGAAAGAGTAAGAAAAATGTTACTGTTCACTTTTAATGTTCAGAGAGTTTAGATTTTTTGTGGCTTACTTTTACCATTTCATTTTCTATCATGAGTTATATGATTCCAGTAAATTTCATTCATCCATCCAAATGCACTGCCAATGATAAATAAACGTAAATACAAATATAATTAAAATAGTGATCAGCAACAAAAAGAAACATATGAACACCAGATTGAGATTCATATTTGTATCAATATATAGTTTCGGCTCAAAATTACACGATAAAAGAATGTGTATTGACATTTTAAATTATTAAGGTTTGATATGAGGGATACTGTTCTGCCAAAGGAGAGAGGCTTAGCCATATGAAGAAGAAGCTGTCTGCCATGTTAAATAACCAATCAGGTCAGAGTAAACTGGTCAACAAAAAACTCGTTTTTTTTTTGGTTACATGATGTAGGTGCTGTAGTCCCGCTTCCCCATTGTGCTTGCAGAACTCTTTTGAGTGAGAAAGTTGTGCCAAAAGTGTGAGTGCAAAGACGGAACTATGTATTTCGGATTATTTCTGGAAATACTATTTTCGCCACAAATACAATAATTTACACATTTGTAGTTGTTTATTTTTTACACATACAGACTATTTCCATGCTATTCATGACACCCCTTCTTTGCTTGCATATTGCTGAGTGCAGGTTTGCAATGTTTTGAGGGTGAAAAAACAGTTCCAAAAGTGTAAGTGCAAAAAAAATCAGAAGTCAGAAGAATACAGAATATCTTAGTGTAAATATGAAATTACTGATTCACAACACATGAATTACACTTTTGAAAAGCATTAAGATATTGCAAATCATTTTATAATTAGATTGTAATTAAATTTTATTTGACAAATAAATGTACATCTTTACAAAATGTTCTGTGCGCATGCAAATAATGATGCTTGCTGTTTGATTTACGCTTTCACATTTTGCACTAGTGCAGCATGTAAAGTTGTGCAATCGTTGAGTCAGCCCCTGTGATTTTGTAGGTAACCCTCTCATGTGTTGTCTCTATGTCTGTTAGAGCAGGAATATGTGTCTGCATTTGAATTGATTGTGTCTATATTTGGTTGCACATTCAGGTCATTGGAACATGCAGAGAGCAATGTCAAATGTGCTATATAGCAATAGAGTGGCATATCAATCCAGAGAGCATGTGACTAGAGGCAATATCTGTCCCTCGTGGATTCACCTCTTACATTCACGAAACACAGTAAAATAATTCAGGAAAAGGCTTTGAATCTGCACTCAGAGAATAAAGCTTTTTATTTAGACCAGTGGTTCCCAACCCTGCTCCTAGAGGCCCCCCAACACTGCATGTTTTGTTTATCTCCCTGTTCTGACGCACCCAATTCAGGTCTTGGTAATGATCGGATGAGTTGAATCAGGTGTGTTTGATTAGGGAGATATAAAAAATTTGTAGTATTGGGGGGCCTCCAGGAATGGGGTTGGGAACCACTCATTTAGACCATATGCAATGCTACAGTCAATGCCTGCAATAATTTATCCATCAAGCAAAAGTTAATTTCCTATAGGATCAATGCAGAAGTGAGACGTTTTCTGTGAGTGTTTTTAGTTGTCATTGCAAACACATGCCACTGCACATACTGTACTGTAAATTTACGCTGACATGTTTGTGTGGAGTTAGTGACCCTCAGAGTGCACGCATGTTTTTTTTGCGCTCATGCGCAAGAGAAAGATTATCTCACAGATGTTCAGGTTGATAACACACAGATCGATAAAGAGCTCAGTGTTATTTCTACTAAGGCTCTCATGAGTCAAGTGCTTCGATACAGCTAAGCATCATACCACAAACAAGCGATGCAGTGGCTGTGTTTGGAATAGAAGACTAAATAACTTTTTACTGAATATAGTGCTGTATGCCACTTACAATTCTTTTTATAATTTTGTTTTATTGATTCATCTATTAAACAAAGAAAAGTAAAACATATACAAACAGAATCAATACATTACCCCCAACAAAACCCCAGTGGTCACATGATTATAGACACACAAACAAACAAAAAAATATATATAATAATCTCACACATTAACCACTACACCTCTCTCTCCACTGTTCCTCCCTGAGAGCCCTCCAAAAATACCAGATATTTGCCCCATTTTCCCACAAACAAGTGTATATTCCCCAGTCTTTTGTGTGACACCTCTTCAAAAGCTGCCACCCTGACCATCTCTGAGCACCACTCCTGAAATGGGGTGCTCCGGCCAACTTCCATCCCCTTAAATCTATCTGCCTGGCGATCATAATGCTGGCCGGACCCAATTTTTGACGTGCTTATTCTCCATATTGATGACCGCCTCATTGCCTAAAATACAGAGTCTGTGGCTAAATAAAATTTGAGTGCCCAATACCTCACACATAAAACTCTGAAACTTCAACCAAAATTCTTGGATCTTAACACACCCCAGGAAGCTGCGCTTCAGCCTCGCCACTTTTAATATTCCCTTCCAATTCCATAAATTCTTGTGCTTTGGATTTTTTGGTGAATGAGGCATACTGTATAATCCAGCCCCTAAGAACTGCCTTAAGTGCCTCCCAAGCCAAGACAACAGAGGATACTGAGGACTAGTTGGTCTCCATATAGACATTGATTTCAGCCCTAGCATTTGTTGGAATTCGGGATTTTGCAAAGGGATACCTTAAAGCGCCAAATATATGATTTCTTTTTCTCCGTATGTGGCAACACCTCTAAACACACCAGTGTTTGATCTGAGTCTAAAATGTTTCCAATCAATAACAAATGAAATGAGGGACTTGGATATTTAAAAAAAAACTATTCTCGAGTAAATCTTATGGACTGAAGAAAAGAATTATAGATTTTTACACATCCTATGAAGCGTCACAGTTGCTCTGGAGGCTTGCAAACTTTTGCTTCACTATGATCAAGGAAGGACTGAGTCCATCAAAAGATTAAAATCTCCTCCCAGGGGGGCCTGGGGAGCTCAGCGAATAAAGTTACTGACTACCACACATGGAGTCACGAGTTCGAATCCAGGGCGTGCTGAGTGACTCCAGCCAGGTCTCCTATGCAGCCAAATTGGCCCCGTTTCTAGGGAGGGTAGAGTCACATGGTGTAACCTCCTCATGGTCACTATAATGTGGTTCCTGCTCTCAGTGGGGCGCATGGTGAGTTGTGCATGGATGCTGCAGAGAATAGCGTGAAGCCTCCACATGTGCTATGACTTAGAGCGCATTGGGAATTGGCCATTCCAAATTGGGGAGAAAAGGGGAGAAAAAAAATCTCCTACCAATATTATATCATGAGGGGTGCCAGCAACATCCTTTCAAGATCTATAAAAAAGCCCTGATCAATGTTGGGTGCATAAATATTCACCAAAATAAGACTTTGTCCCTGAATTTCAGCTATAACAATAATGACTCTTCCTAATGTATCTTTACTCTGTTTAAGACATTTGAATTGTAGATGTTTACTTAGCAATGTAATGACTCCCCTGCTCTTACTCAAGCCAGCACTGTAAAAAAAAATATCTTTCCAAAATCTTCAGCTTCCTGCAGGTAAAGGTGCATTTCTTGAAGAAACACTATATCATATTTCTTACACTTAAGAAGAAAATCATTCATGCCATCATTAAGTTTGCTGATGAAATGACGGTGGTAGGTCTGATCACTGACAATGATGAAACGGCCTACAGAGAGGAGGTGCACACTCTGACACGGTGGTGTCAGGAGCACAACCTCTCCCACAACGTCAGTAAAACAAAGGAGCTTGTAGTGGACTTCAGGAAGAAAGACAGAGAACATAGCCCCATCACCATTAATGGAGCACCGGTGGAGAGAGTCAGCAGCTTCAAGTTCCTCTGTGTGCATATTACTGAGGATCTCACATGGTCCGTACACACTGAGACCGTTGTGAAGAAGGCTCACCAGTGCCTCTTCTTCCTGAGACGGCTGAGGAAGTTTGGAATGAACCACCACATCCTCACGCGGTTCTACACCAGCACTGTAGAGAGCATCCTGACTGGCTGCATCACCGCCTGGTACGGCAATAGCACTGCCCACAACCGCAAAGCCCTGCAAAGGGCGGTGCGAACTGCCTGACACATCATCGGAGGTGAGCTTCCCTCCTTCCTGGACATCTATAACAGGCGGTGTGTGAAAAAAGCTCGGAGGATCATCAGAGACTCCAGCCACCCGTGTCATGGGCTGCTCTCACTGCTACCATCAGGCAGGCGGTATCGCAGCATCAGGACCCACACCAGCGGACTACATGACAGCTTCTTCCCCCAAGCAATCAGACTTTTGAACACTTGATCTCTCACGATCAATAATCAGCACTGCACTTTATTAATATTATATCTCACACTGGACTGTCAAATATATTCTCCACAATACATCTACTGTATATATATTTTTTATACACTCTTTATTTAATTTTTTTATTGTATGTGTATTCTATATTGTGTGTATTGTTTACTGTACATTTGTATATTATTATTGTGTTGTGTAATTATGTGTACATTTTGTATGTAAATTGTGTTGTGTAAATATGTTGTTTATTGTAATTGATATATGTCTCGTCACTGTCATGACTGCTATGTTGCTCGGAACTGCACACAAGACTTTCACCTACTGTTGCACTTGTGTACATGGTAGTGTGACAATAAAGTATTAACTCATATTAACATTTGACATTTTGACATGTAATCATTGTAGATCGTGTGTCAAAAACAGGATTATAAACACCACATTCCAACATTAGTGCAACAGTCAAACCCGAACATTCCCCAGAACTAAACAAACAGAAAACAAAATGTGTGCATTAACCCCACGCACGACAGTGCCAAAGCAAATATTTTGTATCATGGAGAACAAATGAATGGCTACTCTTTGTGGTTAATGTAATCATGGTACACATCCGTTTGATTATTAAAGTTGCTTTTACATACCATTCAAAATAATAGACGGCAGTCATGGAATTAGCCCACAATACAAAAAAAAATACATATAATTTGTGTGCACAAAGAAGTTTTATTTTAAAAATAAATACACAATACTAGGAGAAAAGCTTCAACGTGCTTTTTTGGAACACTAACATAGCCCAATTCTATAAAATTATTATTTAGCTTACATTTAAATTAAATAAATTACCAAACGAATAAAGCATTAAATAAAAAAATAAATCACCAAACAAAAAAATTATAATGTTAGGCCTATATAATTGCCTTTTATTTACACAAACATAAATTAGCCTATGAAAAAAGTCAGCTAAATGACATTCTCAGAATGTTCTACACTTTTTAAGTTGCTGGACAAATATGCGGGATATAATACAGTTGTGATGGTTGTTCAAAATAGCCTATTGAATATCAATAATGTATCATATGTAAACCCTGATATTGCACCACATCAGTTTTTCTTTAATAGCTTTGCACACAGCATATACACATTGATGGATGGTCCTTTTACTAAGACTGAAAGTTTCCCCACTATTTGGTGCAGGTTGCCAGCTTGAACAGGGCCATGACGATTCACTTTAGGGTTGGAACCGGTGGCAACCTGCGATAGGCGCAACATCAGGACCAATATTACAGTCCAATCAGAAGGGCAAATGCTCCCTATTGATTGCAATTCCTCTTCTGATTGCATTTATTTGTGAAATTAAAAGACAGTAAGATGGCTAATTTCAATGAATTGTCTCAACATTCTCCACATTTATGTATGGAAACGGCTTAAGGGCAGATTTCTTTTGCGATAAACCAAAACTTATGCAACAAAGTGTTTTTTTTAAGCATGACGTCATCGCAGACACCATTTTTATAGATAAAAGGCCATTTGACTGGAAACAGACAGAAGTTGGCAAATTAGGCAACAAAAAAAATTACGCATTTTCACTTTGTCGATAACAAAACAGTGCGAAAAGTGGATGGAAACTAGGTTAACCCTCTGGTGTCTGAGGGTATTTTGGGCCCTGGAGAAGTTTTTACATGCCTTGACATTTGTGCTTTTTTCAGTTGCTTAAAAACATATTAATGGCTAAAGTCTGATTACACTGTATTCAGCACAGACTGGGATACAGTAATATGTAGCAACATGTGTGTATGTTTGTATTTTTGAGAAAATAATGTTTATGCATGGTTTTTGAAAAAACTAAAATTTTAAGTCACTGAAATAAGGTCATATAACACATACTAAACATTTGTCCACAAGACTTTTGAGAACTGGATCTTGTAGCCTAGAGGTTTTGCTACAAAATGATGTGAAAACCGTCCTGATTACTCATTCATACAAAACAATATAGTAATATAACTTTTGTAAGACAATTTTAATGTTGAAAGGTAATATGCGAGGAGGCGTGAATGATCTGAATATGGAGGCGGTTTACACCTGAGAAGACAAAGACACTCCCTTGGGCCTATCAATGAGGGATAGAGAATGAATGTGAGGAGACTTAATGATCAAAATCATGTTTTAAGTTAAAATAAGAAATCTGACTATATATTTTCTTTACATAAAGACTTTACTTAATTTTAGACCTACACTACCATTTAAAAGAAGTCTCTTCTGCTCACCAAGACTGGATTTATTTGATCCAACATACAGTAAAAACATTGATATTGTGAACTCTTTTTACAATTTAAAAGAACAGTTTTCTATTTAAATATATTGTAAAATGCAGTTTGTGATCAAAGCTGAATTTTCAACATCACTACTGCAGTCTTCAGTGTCACATGATCCTTCAGAAATCATTATAATATGATGATTTTCTAATATGGGCATATTTAAAGTGCATTTTACTAATTTAACCTGAACACATATTTGCAAGCACAAGCTTTGTTGATGATAACACTAGATAAAATATAATCTAAACATTCATATTATTTTTATATCATATCATATTACATACCTTATTTATATCATACAGCATACAATTTAAATACCTGCTTTAGCCAAAACAGCATTTAAATGTAACTAAAACTTACTTATTAGGAATCATATTTCAAATTTCAATACTCTGAATCCTGTCTGCCAAGTCAGGAAACAGTCCCACTAGTAAAATATGTACATGTTTATATAAAATAGCATGTCAGCTAATGAAAACTAAATGACTTACTCATCTGAAATTGTATCCTCAGCTGGATCAAGTCTCTCTTCAAAATACAAATGTTCAACGGAGTCCCGCTCTTCTTCTGAGGAAAATGTTAACTCTTCCTTAATATCCAGGATATTCCTCGAATGTGTATCGTTACAAACACGCAGAAAAGTTGAGTTGTGTTGTGTTTACATTAAACCTCACTGTCGGGGGCGTGTATATTTGCGTTGATCGTCTCAGCACATTAGCGTAAAATTGCGCACTCTGCTGGTGGGTGGGATCATATTACAGATAATGAGTTGCGCCAGAAGAAAATGTGCATAGCTTTGTTTCATACAGATTACATTGCAGAAGAATATTTGTTTTAAATTTTAATTGTTTTATTTAAAAGTAGACATTTTAAACTTTCTTTAGACATATGTTTCATGTTTGTGTGATAAGTGTTTTGCGGAGTTTCAGTTCATTTTTGTGACGTGTTTCAGAAATATGCTCGTGAACACAGAGACTGCTGAAAGCTCACCCTTTTTATTTTCTTTATTTTAGAATAAACGTTTTGTTGTTATTGTGAGTGTACACAAATAAAAGTAGAGCTTTTGTAGTCTCTAATGATGTCTTACACTTATCTGTATACCCAAAAATGACGGAGAATTTTAAATTGTTTCCGCTGTAATGACGAAAATATCCAGCAGGACGCGCCGGCGCCAGAGGGTTAATGAAACCTGCACACTGACTGACAACACAGTCTCACTCAACAATAACTCAACCATCTGACGCGCTAGGTCTCGCGGTAACGCGCTCAACAAACCATGTGATAAGATGCGTGATTGACATTTCAGACATGGAGGCAACTGAGATTCGTCGTCCACCACCACGAGGACTTAGATCGCATTGGGAATTGGGCGTGCCAAAATTTTTTTTTTACAATTTTATAAAAACTTTGAAATACTCAAAAGCGTTGATGAGATACAACCTCAGATCCTTTTTGCCGTCATACCATGTAATTCGTTGGTGCACTTTTCAAGAACCGTTTGGTCTATCGGAAAGCTTTTAATCACTTTTTGTCATGATTGTCCCAAGATGATGATTCATGACAAATTTCATGTGAATCAGAGCTACGGCCTAGGGGGTAGTTCAAAAAAGTAGGTTTTCAATTATATTCAAAATGGTGGACAAGAAGTACGGCTGACCATGGCAAATTGGGAATCATTATACTTGGCATGACACAAGGATTCAAAATAGAGCAGTCCCAGGATGACATGTCAAATTAGTCAAACATTATAAGCATTTTACAATGTTTCTTTTTTTAATTTTGTTAATGTCTTTTGAACACAGGGTGGTGCTGACCTCAAACTTTGTGGGTACCCTCAGGGCATGGTGGCAATGATCGAAGTTTCGTAACCATATGCCAATGTAAAATACAGCATTTTATGACAAAATTCTAATGGCCAACGACCAATACGGCTGACATAGGACAAATTAGCACCATTCGACCCTCTATGCACCAATGAATCTAAAGGGCTAAGAAAAATATTGCTATTTTTCATATTTCACTTCATTCAACTGGTCACAATGTATAGTCAGGACTTTAATAACATGACAAATTACTATTACAATTTGACCTACTTCAAAGATTTCTCATCAAAAAATCCTCCATGTGCAGCAATAACAGCTTTACAGATCCTTGGCATTCTAGCTGTCAGTTTGTCTAGATACTCAGGTGGCATTTCACCCCACACTTGCTGTAGCACTTGCCATAGATGTGGCTGTCTTGCCGGGCACTTCTCATGCACCTTACAGTCTAGCTGATCCCACAAAAGCTCAATGGGGTTAAGATCCATAACACGCTTTTTCAATTATCTGTTGTCCAATGTCTGTGTTTCTTTGAAAAAAGTGGCTTTTTCTTTGCACTTCTACACATAAGGCCTGCACCCCTGAGTCTTCTCTTTATTGTTGTACATTAAACTGGCGTTGAGCGGGAAAAATTCAATGAAGCTGTCAGCTGAGTGTCAGGTGTCTCATCTTCTTCACAGGCCTCTATTTCTCAAACTAGAGACACTGATGTACTTATCCTCTAGTTTAGTTGTACATCTGGTCTTCCACATTCTTTCTGTCCTGGTTAGAGCAATTTGTCTTTTGTCTTTGAAGACTGTAGTGTACACCTTTGTATGAAATCTTCAGATTTTTTTGGGCAATTTCAAGCATTGTATATCCTCATTTTTGACCTAATATTGACCTTAAGACTATTGCATACTGTGGCAACTCAAAAACAAACACAAAGACAATGTTAAGCTTCATTGAACTAACCAAATAGCTTTCAGCAGTGTTTGATATAATGGCAAGTGATTTTCTTGTACCAAATTATCCATTTAGCATGATAACTCAAGGATAATGTGTTGCAGTGATGGCTGCTGGAAATGGGGCCTGTCTAAATTTGATCAAAACTGACTTTTTTCAAATAGTGATGGTGCTGTTTTTTACATCAATAATGTATGACTACACTTTGTGATCATTTGAATGTCACTTTGGTGAATTAAAGTACCAATTTCCTTCCGAAAATCTGTACATTATTCCAAACTTTTGGCCACTAGTGTATAATCAAAATAATTCATAATAATAGTAATAATGCATTTTTTTCTATAATTACAAACCTCTTCATACATATTTCTCAACACAACATTAGTAAAGATTGAGAAGCAGGGTAACTTGAACGGGTTTATTTCCTCTAACATGTTTCAGAAAAAAGGGAAGTGAGTGGCTGCTTATCTCTGAATATAAACTTAGCTTTTTGACTTGTGGCATTTAGGGTTCAAAGCTTCAATGTAGGGTTCAAATGTAGGTTGTACCTGTTTACTGGTACAACCTACATTTCCCTCCCATCCACCATGATATCTGTTCATATGGTATATTAGATTGGTTGTGTTCCTTGCAATTCTGTCTTGCACTTTTTACATACTGTTTTTATTTATCCAGGTATTGGGCAGGACCATCAACACAGAATCTGAATTTATTAAAAATTTAGCTTCTTTTTCCCGTTCCACAAATCTCTTCCATTTTTTTTTATTCTCCATAATATTACCCACAGCAAAACCATGCAATATAATATATATGTATATATTTTTTTTTATTATATATATTTACTTCCGCATTCCAAAACCCAAAAGGGTAATAAGGGTCCCTTAAAATGCATACAATGTATCTATTGTGTAACATCATGTTGGTCTGCAAAATTTTCTCAATATTCACATTTGCTGCTGGGTGATTATATAATTAGGGGTACATTTCAGATCAACAAAAAAGTTAAAAAAAATAATTGTGATTTTCTGCAAAATAATCTAGTTGTTTCCATAATATACCCCCATATTGTTCTAAATTCATTAGTTGGCAAGCTTAAGCTCGAATTACTTTTTAAATATTTAAATGAAAATAAATATTCGATTCATTGTTTTGTCAACCGTGTTACAGACAAAAGTGATGTCATAGAAGACATAAATGAAGTACTACACATATGATAAAACATTTGTTTGAAAGTTCTTGAGTCTATTCACCAGGGGTTTTGAGGTTGTCTGTCTAACTGATTTAAAAAATATGAATTTTAAACTGAATAACGGATATTCTTTGGTATACTATCATCAAGGATGGATATTTTTTCAACATAATTCTCCATTACACTGAATTTAGAGTTATTAAACGTCTTTATGTAATACTGTTCACTCTAGAGATGTCCTTTTTATCATTTTTATAAAATTTTAGCCTACATTTAAAGATTTATGAGACAGTAACACGTAACACAATTGACAGATAAAGTAACACAGTTGACAGGAGTAACACGGTTGACAGGATGCATTAGGAGAAAAAGAGAAACCTTTCTTTAAAATAAAACCTTTTTATTTTGACAAGTGTCAGCAACAAGTAATTAATTAACTCTCTTGAAACAATGGAGAAAACAAACATCAACTTTAAAAAATGCTGTTAATACTAAATTAGTCTCAATCACAAAACAGACTATAAGTAGGATGAGTTGGAAAGGACTATTTCATCTTCCAGTTTCTTTTGTCCGATCCTGTTTATTTTGATTTCCGAATGTTCACATTTCTGAGATCTTGGACCATATGTCTCTGTCGATCTCCACATGATCTCGACGTGAGGTCACAAAAGTTGGAGGAGGAATCATCTTGATGATGTCATCATGCAAATACCATAGGACATCATCCCGTGTTGGCCAGAAAAAGCGGTTGACTCCAATCCGGTGCATACATTTGACTTTGACATGCGTTTCAGTCACCTCTTGAATAATGCCAGGATAAATATCATCATCATATTTGAGAGGACACCACTGGCCAATGATGTCTGAGTTTTGCCAAGAAATTTTAGGCAGGTCTTCACTGTTATTCTTCTGTGTGGGTGCTGTTGCCTGAACCTCAAAGGTAAACGTTTTGGTGTCATCACATTGACACTCCATGGTCTGTCTCATTGAGCAAAGGCAGCTCACATCTTGGTAACTGATTTTTCTTGGGGTAACTGTTACCACTTGGTGAATGCGCATGGTTGATGGTACCACCGGAAGACTATGTGGTATATTCTTTGTGGCTTCGTCTACATTATCCTCATTTATGTAGAACAGTTTTACTGAGGTCTGTGCATCCACCAGTGCATTGAAGAAGAGCTCAGCATTTGGGATGTCTTTCCCATGGCTGACAAGTCGGTCAGCAGTCCTTTTGAGGAGGCCTCCGACTCCATCCGGAGGACCCTTGCCATGGCTTGCCTCAAAAAAGTTCCAGGTGCCTGCTTGGAACCCATATTGCTGCAGCTTAGTGCAAAACAGATAAAAAATTGCCTTTTTGCCTGTATTGTGTGCATGGCCCATCGCTGAATAAATGCACCACAGTCACATTGGGATAGGAAGACTTGACCAGATCGAGTATTGGGGAGAGATGGGTCCATATGGCTGCTGGGCCTTTCTCTTTTGATGAGCTGATTGTGCCAAAGCACACATGTTCTTCCACTCCACCAACATGTAGAACTCCAGTGTGAAGTGTTGCCTGTAGTCCCTGTCAACTGTGTTACAGTTGACAAGTAACACAGTTGACATTTCTTCCATTTTAGCATCTTGTGCTAACTGTAGACCTTGAACATGTCCCCACATTACCTTGATCAACTCTTTTTTTATACATTATACATTTTCTCTACATTTTTGTAAATATAATATATAAAGTACACAAGACCATGTTGATAACACGGTTGATGAGCAATTCATCTACTCTATGTGTAGACAATAATAATGATTACAAATTGAAGAGGAGGAGTAGAAACTTACCACACTGTAATTAAAATTCCCGCCACTGAAGGATGTGACATCACATGATGCTGGACATGTGACTTTGGAACAAACCACTGCTGATTTATAGGGGGTTTGTCAATGTGTAACACAGTTGACAAAGATTTCTTGGACACACAAATTTAATAATTTAATAGATATAAACAAGTGAATTAGTTTTTAATATACATTTGCCTTGTTTTAACGATTATTTTTAACAAATAATGATGAAAATAATATATAAAAACATGTATTGTAGTGTTAATTTGAAAGGCAAAACTTGCAAATCGGACAGCACACAAATGGCAATTTCCAGTACAGCATATGCATTTTCTCCTAATTAACTTATGGAACTGGTTTACTTTTCTGCATGAAATAAAGAGAAATGTGCCCAAATATAAAAGTGATCATTGCTTGAAGTGAATATTCAGGAAAAATGATAAATACAACCCATGGACTTGAAATGTACCCCTAATTATATAATCACCCTGCTACTGAGCTTGAGGTAAGTGTAAGTGTCACAGAGCCCCTTCCAATTTTGGTAACCACTTATCTGAGTTCTCCTTGGTTAATAATTTCAGAGATGTGCGCAATCAGAAGAAAGATCACCAAACAAAAATCTTGGCAGAACAAAATTCTTATGCATTTGGTCATAATTTCTGAGTCTTTAAAGGATTAGGTCACCCAAAAATGAAAATTCTCTCATCATTTATTCACCCTCATGCCATCTCAGATGTGTATGACTTTCTTTTTCGGAACACAAATGAAGATTTTTAGAACATTTAATCTCTGTAGGTCCTCACAAAGCAAGTGAATGGGTGCCAAATTTGTGAAGCTCCGAGAAGCACATGCAGTCATCATAAAATTAAACCATTCAACTCCAGTGGATTAATTCATTTCTGTTAGGAATAGATAAATATTCAGTACAATAAAATGTCATGCTTACGTTATGCGAGAGGCAGTTTGAACTCCACCCTCGTTAATGAGCTTGCAGGAAGCGAACATTTTCAGTAAAAACTATTTTTTAAATATAGATTTTTTTCTTACACATATGTAGTGTTTCACTTCAGAAGGCATTAATTAATCCACGTAAGAGTCGTATGGATTACTTTTATGATGGCAATATGTGCTTATTGGAGCTTCAGAAATTTGGTACCCAAGAATACAATGAATTTGATGGACACTACAGATTTTTGTGTTCTGCTGAAGAAAGGCAGTCATGCACATCTGGGATGGGATGAGAGAATTAAAAATTTTTGGCCAATTATTCCTTTAAGGTCAACCCAAAGTTTGGTGTGAATGCTCACCGTCTGTGTAGAGTTGAATGCTATCGTGTCAAAGTATACTCCATATGACTGTGCGTGCATACACAGGCGTTTGGCGCAAGCGTGTTTATGACTGCTACAAGACACCAGACTATTTATTTTCTAGTGTTTAGATCCATAAAGATGTCTTTATAGTCCTTCAGGCTTGAGTTTTCACACTCTCGCTCTTGACGTGCACTTCCACTGTTGATGTTTTTACCTTCTTCTCCTGTTGTTTAGTGGAGATTACATCTTCTAGCGCAACTACGTGACAAAAAATGGCTAAAATGTGAGTGTTGCCACCTTGTGGACTGACTAATTAGTGCAAATAGATCCAGGCGCTTGCAAATTCTTTGCATTCAAAGACGCATGGTTAGAAAAATCAGGCTTCGTGCATTCAGTGCTCGAGCACTCTGTTGATGATAAGATTTGCATCATGCGCCCTGACCAAAGTACACTTTGGGTAAGTGCTTGATAGATTACTTCTGAAGAGTTATCTGGTTACAAATTACATGGCAAAACATTTTGTACTAGTTAGTAACATAATCTCATGGATTACATTTAAAGTAATCCAATCTGATTGCTTTTAGATTTACATTTGGATTGGTTAGGGTTAGGGTTAGGCCCTAACCCTAACCCTGACCTTATTCTTGTTTATTTGATGCCTTGCAAGTGTGGGATGCCATGCAGAGAGTAGGATAAGCTTGTACCATTTAGACTATGTTGCTTAAATGCATTACATTTCTTAATGGATCAAAATATGAGAATTTATATGATTTTGTGTGTGTTTGATACGCTATTTGTCTTTATCTGAATGAAATGAAAAAGGCACTTAATCTGTTCTTACACTGGCAATTTTGGAATTACAAACACCATCCTCGTATGGTAACAGATCAGACCAGTTATATTTGTGACTCAACATCACAAAATAATCAAAAGTTTCAAATGTTGTCACACATTATTAAACATTATTTAAGCTAATTAAAAAAAAGCAATTTGTGAAACAAAAATTCAGCTTACTGCATTAACACAATCGGTTCAGCAATTCCACAACACCAACCCCCCCACCCCACCCACACACACACACACACACACACACACACATTTGAAAACCTGTATAGGGCACCAACTCCCTAGGGGCACATCACACATTGTACATAATTCAATTACCCGATAGCAATCGCGTAACACAGACGATCGCTTGCAGCATGTCAGATTATCACCTCCCACCAGCACCTTGGTCTCACTTGACCTAAAATCATGGTCTGAAGCAAAAATTGAGCACCACTGATCTGCAAAACAAGGCACAAAACAGTGAGAAGATGGAGAAACTCTTGAATGTAATTTGATACACAAACTGCATGATTTACAGTTGCAAATGTTTGTTACGTCTATCACAGTCTGCAACACTAGGATCATCTATATTGCAGCCAAAATCTCATCACAATTTTGTGTGTGTGTGTGTATGTATAGTCAGAGCTGGACAGAAATACCCAGTCAAATACTTCAGACAAAAGCTCTCCTCACTCCTCCTAGATCTATTTCAGATGTAGATGCTGCAAGATGCTAGCGAGCATGTCACAAAGGTGCAGCTATAAAGCCCAGCTTTGTGTGTGTGTCACTCATGATTGCTGTTAAACAGCAGTGCTATAACTATTTTTAGCTTTCACGTGTGTGTGTGTGTGTGTGTGTGTGTGTGTGTGTGTGTGGGTGGGTGGGAGCATGTTTATAGTGTTTACGAGGACAATTTTGAATGTGTATATATGTGGTTTATGTGGCTATTTCTAGTGTCCCCATAATTTAAATAGCTTAAATAATATATTAAACTATGTTTTATTGAGGGTTAGGTTTAGGGGATAGAATATGTAGTTTGTACAGTGTAAAAATCATTATGTCTATGGAAAGCCTCATAATGATAGATAGACCAAACAGCAGTGCTATAGCTATTTTTAGCTTTCGTTTGTGTGTGTGTCTGTGTGTTTAGTGGAGCTGTCAGGATGTGAAACGGCAATGTCTCTCTCTTCGCATAAACTCAGTGTTTTGCCAGGAAAGAGTGAGACAGAGAGAGAGAGAGACACTAGAGCTGTCTGTGTGACTGCTGTGTGTAAACTAATGATGAGTGAAC
Source organism: Xyrauchen texanus (assembly GCF_025860055.1). Classification (NCBI taxonomy): domain Eukaryota; kingdom Metazoa; phylum Chordata; class Actinopteri; order Cypriniformes; family Catostomidae; genus Xyrauchen; species Xyrauchen texanus. The sequence goes on along the minus strand of NC_068317.1, from coordinate 273,837 downwards.
ATGTATCAGTTGTGTGTTCTGTACAGATGCTTGTGTTACGGCTGTAAATGTGTGCATCTTGAACAGGACAGTGTAAAGCTAGATGTGCATTTCCTGAAGGAAATTCCCACCATAGTGTAATTTTCTGCACATCTCAAGTTCTGTATTGTGTTTTGGTTATTTCCTACAATTTCCTACAGCTACTGGTGAAGCTGAATGACTTTAAAAAATTCAGATATCAATCCAGTTAAATGAGTTGGGTCAGGGTGGAAAATAACAGGGTGGACATTAAGTGAATAAATTAGTCACTACACTGTCTGTGAATGTTATGTAGCAAACATGTTTTAATGATTCGTTTTCTGTTAACATAAATATATTGAAGTTTTATAATTACTTTAATTTTCCCTAAATCTTACCATAACAGGGTGGACATCGTATGCTTGACCATACAATATATTACTAATATCACAAAACAAAGGAAAACATAAATAAATAAAAAAAGATTTGTGCACTTCATATAACTCAAAAAACATATATCTTAATGTAAAGGTCACAATATCATGAATAATATTGTGAATTGTGAGCTCTGCGCACTTTGCTAGTTTTTATACTTTTTATGACATAAACTGGTGAGATTCGATACATTGTTCCATAACTGTTCTAGTAGGACTATATGTCAAAGAATTAAAAATCCTTAGGCTCTGGAGATATTAAAAGACAATTATGTGCTCAAACTGATACCTTAGACAGGGTCGCAGACCAGGGACTCAATTTGGATGGTGCGGCAGGAGAAATTCAGGGGCAATTGGCGAGCATGTCTGCAATGCTGGCAAAGGCTGTCACAGACTTCGAGGTTCTGGCTGTAATACATCGATCGATCACTTCCAAGGAGACAAAATTCTCTGAGTTGATAATGTAGGGCCTTGCCCCACTGAAAATGGCAGCAGAGACAGCATGGCCCTTTGTTCTATGATCAAAGGGGAGACATTGAACTCTGTTTCCCAGAATGCTTCGCAGCCAGATGGAAGTCCTGCCCATGGACTCAGTATCAGACGTCATTGATCAAAAGCGGCCTATGACCGATGACATTATCTTCTTAACAAAACTAGCGCTCACATTTGAGATCGCTCTCTCTCTCTGCATCCAGCCTGACTGCTACATCTACAGCCTCCCTGCACTCTAAAGAGACATATCTACACCAAGGAATTTCCAAAGACCACGTTTTTCTAAACCTCACCATTTGGCCACGGTAGAGTAAGATTAACTTAGCTTTGTTCCAGTCGTGTAGTGTACTTAACCGGTTAATTTCATCTTCACTGTGAGACAACAGTGAATTTATTTAGAAAACGGATAAGGCGACCAGCTTCCCTTCTCAATCGTTTTCTCTCAACGTTGACTACCTCCCGCGTTTCTCGCGATCACCGGACCCGTGAACCAACACAGAGACGTGTCTTTTCGCTGACGAGCGTGAGACCAAGGACCAAATCCAGATTGTTTTCTCCTGACCGCTCAATGCAACAGGAATCCAACAGACAACCCTGCTGAAATCACACAGGATTTCACAAGTAAGGCTTGATATCTGGGCAGATTTAGTTTAGAAACTGTGACTTTTCTTATAAACCTAAATCATATATTTGATCGCTGAACGTTTGATGAGTTTAGTCCACCATTTTAGTCCACCATTTTGTGTCTTTGTTACCGACTCGAGACACACACACACATACACTAGCATATAGCTCCACCATTTAGTTAGGATTTCCACTTTATGTTTTGTGATATATTCATTTAGTATTGGCAGTGTTCATTGCTGTTTGATTATAATAAATCTTGTTATATTATAATAAGTACTCCTGGTTTGTTTGTTTGAATATTGTGTTGAAGCCAGCCTCTGCCATGTCAAGAACTCTTGTATTACTTCAGTATTGTTAAAATGTTGTTGTTAGAAGCCAACCGTAACCAGATTACTGTCGGATTCGTATGGCAATAATTCAACTAGCTTCTTCCCCTTTTTGATTATTTTGATTATCAATCAAAGTTTTGACATGCCTTGACATTTGTGCTTTTTTCAGTTGCTTAAAACATATTAATGGCTAAAGTCTGATAACGTCATGGTTACTGTTGTAACCTCCGTTCCCTGAGGGAGGGAACAAGAAGTTGTGTCGAATGAAGTGACATAAGAGGTCTTCCTGGGATGCCAAATGTATCGCTGAACCTGAGAAAAGGCCAATGTCAAGTTGGCAGACAGAATTTGCATGCCCCGCCCTGGACATACGGGTATAAAGGGAAGCGGGGAAGCGAGTGCCAGTCAGGATTTTGCACTGAGGAGCCGAAAATAAGGTACGGCCGTTTACAGTGGTAGGGCTAGTGCTGTGGCAGGAGGGACACAACGTCTCGTTCCCTCCCTCGGGGAATGGAGGTTACAACAGTAACCATGACATTTCCCTTCTGTCACTCTCTTGACATTGTGTCGAATGAAGTGACACAAGGGGTCCCATATAAAAACGCTATGCATTGACCTTGTTACGTGAACTGTTGAGGCTACTGCATGCTAGAGGCAACTTTGTTGGCTGCACGTAGCCCTCCCCAATGCCCCCAAAGAGATGTCACATACAGACCTTAGGTCCCCCACACCCCTGAGTGGGAGAACAGGTGCTACATGATTAGCATGGGAGCAAGCCCGGCAGCCACGGCCTTCTCTCTCTCACTATGTCTCTCACATAGGACATGAAGTGGCTGGGGCTATCTTAATGCTATGAAATGCATCAGGGAATTTCTTAGGTCTTTCCCAGTCCTATTCTTTCAGGGGGAAAACACCCAGCGGAGGCCACATCCTGCCCAGTCTAGGGGGAGGTAACATGTGGGAAATACACCACGAGGGTTGTGAAGCCGTACGTGGGAAATGGCGTGGTGGTAGGTCCAGCCTAATGAGGGAGGACTCTATAAGCATGGTGACCAGAGCAGCGGGGCTGCCCAAGGGAAACGCGGGTCCACCGACAGGGGGACCGTACCGCGGGAAATACATCACAGGGAGTTTTCCTGAAAAAGCCCGTGGAGCCCGACCCCAGTACAGAGCTCCTTTGAAATGTATTGTGTCTGGACGTGAATTGCTCCTCTGAATTCGAAGGCCAGAAGGCTAGGGAGGAGAACATCCATGGAGCGACACTTAGTGGCTTGGTGAAGGGCGCTGTGTGCAAGCGGAAAATCTGGTCGGTTGTGTCGCATTACCGAGTTCTACCGGCTTGGACCTGACAAAACACGGGATGAGACCGAATCAACCCTGAGATTGTAAAATCTGGCAAAGGTATTGGGTGTTGCCCAGCCCGCTGCTCTGCAGATGTCTGCTAAGGAGATGCTATGGGCCAGTGCCCACGAGGATGCCACACTTCTCGTAGAGTGTGCTCAAACCCGCAAGGGGGTGGGCACAGCCTGGGTGTGATAAGCTATGGAAATAGCATCAACGACCCAGTGAGCTAACCTCTGTTTGGAGATGGCGTTCCCTTTTCCGCCGTCCGCCAAAGCAAACAAAGAGCTGCTCAGAACATCTAAAGCTCTGTGTGCGGTCCAAATAGAAACGCAAAGCACGTACCGGACACAGCAACGAAAGGGCTGGGTCTGCCTCCTCCCGGGGCAGCGCTTGCAGGTTCACAACCTGGTCCCTGAAGGGGGTCGTAGGAACCTTTGGCAAGTAGCCCGGTCGCGGCCTTAGGATAATGTGAGAATGTGCCGGACCGAACTCCAGGCAGGTGTCACTGACAGAGAACGCTTGCAGGTCCTCGACCCTCTTGATGGAGGCTAACATGATCGGCAGGGCCATCTTCAATGAGAGGGCCTTGAGCTCAACTGAATCAAGCAGCTCGAAGGGGGTCTCTGAAGGCCCTAGAGGACCACTGAGAGATCCCAGGAGGGGAACAGGCTAGGCCGGGGAGGGTTCAGTCACCTTTCAGTAACCTGATAATCAAGTCCTTTTTACCTAGGGACTTGCTATCTACTGCGTCATGGTGGGATGTGATAGTAGCTACATACACCTTCAAGGTGGAGGGGGACAGCCTCCCCTCCAGCCTCTCCTGCAGGAATGAAAGCACTGACCAAACTGCGCGCACCTGCGGGTCTTTGGCTTGGGAAGAACACCATTTCACGAACAAGCGCCACTTTAGTGCGTATAGTGTAGTAGTTTCTGCCAATTTCGTGAAAAATCATTCAACATCTTTGGGATTTTGATTTCAGAAGAATAGACTTTATTATCATACCATAAAGCCGAGTTGCCTGCAGTACAACAACAACTAAAGCATCTGAGTTTTGGTTCACTTAAATAATGTCCTCTAACAAGGTGGGGCTATTCCTGTGTTTTAACCCTGGTCAGCTTATTTTGAGATGTGGACAGGAGACACCTGCCTCACCATATATTTTCTCAGCAGTCATGAGAGCACATATATGAGGCTATTCCTGTTCCTGCACATACCTTCAAATAGTCACACATATGTTGAGCACACATTCCATCATGACCACAGGCCTTTACACACACACAGTAAACTGCATGTTTGCCCGTCAGACATAACTGTGGTACAAATCAACAATGTTTACATTGATTACACCTGATTAATGTTTACTTGATAAAAATACACCACAATAGTTGCCTGGTGGAGGGAGCTCTGGCTTGGTCGATCGTGTCTACGACTGCAGGTGGTAGATCCACTAGATCTTCCGCATCCCATCCAGGGGCCAGATGTGGAGGTTCCAGAGGTCTGGGCGCGGGTGCCAGAAGGTGCCCCGTCCCTGAGAAAGAAGGTCCTTCCTCAGGGGAATTTTCCAGGGAGATGCTGTTGCGAGGAGCGTAAGATCCGAGAACCAGGCCAGTAAGGGGCCACCAGGATGACCTGTTCCTCTTCCTCCCTGATCTTGCACCACACCGGTGCGAGAAGGCTCACTGGGGGAAATGCATACTTGCGCACCCCAGGGCCAGCTGGACCACCTGGGGGGTGGAGCCTCCTCTCTCCGCTGGGCGAAACCTGCCACGACAGCACGTCTGACTCCAAAGGAGGAGATGGCGGGTGAGTTGTGACATATGAGGAGAGCGCACGCCACCTTGGCGATTTATGTATGCTACCATTGCGGTGCTGTCTGAATAGATTAAGACGTGCTTGCCCCCGATTAGTGGGAGAAACCTCCGTAGGACAAGAGATACAGCCAACAACTCTAGGCAGTTGATGTGCCATAACCAACGGCAGCGTGCCCATTTCACATGGCACCCCAACCCTGTAAAGAGGCGTCTGTGGTCACCATGACACGTCTGGACACCTGCTGCAAGTGGACTCCGGTCCGCAGAAAGCAGAGGTCTGTCCAAGGGTTGAAAGTCTGATGGCAAGAAGGGGTGATTGTCACACGGTATGTGCCGTGGCGCCATGCCCATCTCGGGACTCGAGTCTGTAGCCAGTGCTGAAATGGTCTCATATGCATCAACACGAGCGGCCGCGGCTGAGGATGCCATATGCCCCAGGAGCCTCTGGAATTGTTTTAGAGGAACCTCTGTGCCGGGCTCGAAGAGAGTGAGGCACCTGAGCACTTTCCTGGTCCTGGAAGGGGTCCTGGAGACTGGGGACATATGCCACCTGCGAGGTGCTCGACGCTGGGGCTGAGAGCTGGGCCCGCCATCCAGGGTAGTGAGAGCGAACGAGCGGAGGGGTCGGTTCCGGGCAGTAAAATGTGCCCTCCTTGACCGTGGCATGAGCGGCGCTATGAGGGACCGATCAAGTAGCTGTGAGGGGGGCCCGGTGTGAACTATCATGAATAAGGATGTATTTCACACCTGAGGAGACAAAGACCCCTCCCCTGGGCCTATCAATGAGGAACGTGACAGAAAGTTTCAAGTTAAAAGAAGTAATATACATTTTCTTTACATAAAGACTTTACTTATATTTTAGACCTACACTACCATTTAAAAGAAGTCTCTTCTGCTCACCAAGACTGCATTTATTTGATCCAAAATACAGTAAAAACATTGATATTGTGAACTATTTTTACTATCTAAAAGAACAATTTTCTAATTCAATATATTGTAAAATGCTATTTGTGATCAAAGCTGAATTTCAGCATCATTACTGCAGTCTTCAGTGTCGCATGATCCTTCAGAAATCATTATAATATGCTAATTTTCTAATATGGGCATATTTAAAGTGCATTTTAATCATTTAACCTGAACAGATGTTTGCAAGCAGAAGCTTTGTTGATGATAATGAGGCAGCATAAACACTAGATAAAATATAATCTAAACATTCATATTATTTTTATATCATATTACATACCATATTTTTATCATACAGCATACAATTTAAATACCTGCTTTATCCGAAACAGCATTTAAATGTAACTAAAACTTGCTTATTAGGACATATTTCAATACTCTGAATCCTGGCTGGCAAGTCATTTTTGTGACGTGTTTCAGATATATGCTCCTGAACATAGAGACTGCTATAAACTCACCCTTTTTATTTTCTTTATTTTACAAAATGGTAAATTTTTATTAACCTTAGAGGTTACCAAAGCGCTTTACACTGTGTCCCAATCACCCATCCACACTCACATTCACACACCAATGGCGGCAGAGCTGCCATGCAAGGCAAGTTGAGTGTACACAAATAAAAGTAGACTATAGTTTCTAATGCTGTTTTAAACTTATCTGTATGGCCCAAAATGAGTATTTTATGTTTTTTCTGCTGTAATGACAAAAAAATCCAGCAGGACGCGCCTGCAAGAGGGTTAATATATGCCTTTTGCAAAATCCAGAATTTCAGCAAATGTTAAAGGCTGTAATTAATGTTTATATGGAGACCAACTGGTTCTCAGTATCCTCTGTGGCATGGCTTGGGACGCAATTAAGGCAGTTCTTAGGGGCCTGTAGGGTATGCAGGTCAGGTTTGGGGAAATGTATAATTAATTTCAATGATCGTAATCAATGATTAATCAGACGATTTGACCCGGATACCCATACACATTGTAAAAACGCCCCAAAAAGGGCTTATATAGTCCAGGAGTCTGCTTCAAATATAAACACCACGAATTATAATTAATTAGGAATATACATTATATGCAGACAGGCTATATTAATTTAATTAGACCCTCAATGGAATTGACCCGTAGGCTACCGCAACCAGTCAGTTCGTCCAGCGAACAGCTTTGCTAAATATTTCTGATCAATTCCCTTGAAGGTTCATTCTTAGTTATAAGCTTACTCATCAAAGCACGTTAACTTACTTTGATAATATCAGCTCGTAGCTTAAAATCGCACATTAAAGAGGCTTTGTTTTATGATCAACACACACAGACAATCAAGCATATAATTGGGTTTAATACAAGGAACTAGAATATATCACTACACTTGACAAACAGACACTCAACATGTAACATAAAATAAACATAAAATAAACAGAGTAGAAGCAATAAGGAAAATAAAGAGATTATTAAGGATAGCAACTTATTACAACAGTTAACCCTTAAGAGCCAGCAAATGGAATTACACACTTTAACGCGTTTGGATTTCAGATGAAATGATACTTGCAAAATGGGCCTATGTGTGGCTGAGCAAGGCTGCGTGGATGCCGCGTCCTCTGGGCTTTCTTGAGGCGGAGGATTTCGGTTCGGTGTTTCCAGAGCGTGGAGTTGAGACTCACTTGAAGAGAGAGTTGAGGGGTTGTTCCAAGCAGTTGCAAATGTTCAGCAGAAGAGGAGAGAGAGGGGTGCCGGGGGAAGTCCAAGGAGAGATGAAGTAAGTTGGGAGTTGGGAGCAAGAGAGAGAGGAAGAAGATAAGAGGAGATAAGGGAAGTAAGAGGAATAAGAGAGCTAAGAGATAAGAGGACTAAGAGTAAGAAGATGAGGGAAGTAAGAGAGCGAAGGTCCGTTGTTGGTGCAATTTATGCCCTTAGAAAACGTGTCCCACCTCTCATTGGCTCGACCAATGAGAAGGGTTTGGGTTCCAGGCGGGAATTTGGTTTATTGCTCTTTTGTTCTCACATTTCTCATTGCATGTGCAAGAAAGAAAACTAGGAAATATACTTGTAATACTAATATGTTGTTGTTATCGACATATCATGTACACAGTCATTTCAATCTTCGAAATACCAAGTTATAGAGACCAAATATGCCACACATATGATTTCGGGTAACCATGGTATGCAAAGTCTGAAACATTAACCCATTAGAGTTTGCAAGAAACATAGACCAAAGAACATTTAGGGAAATTATGAGATGGAACATAAGATACATGTCAATATTTTTATCACATGGATTATATATATATATATATATATATAGGATTAAAAGGGGTCATTTCTCCTTCTCAGTACGAATTTGGTGAGAATCAGCCCTGACTGAGCCTTCCTTTGGGGGTCGTAAAATTCTCCTTCCTTTGGGCAGGCGAATGATTCCTTTGTCCCATCAGGCTCATTTGCATGTTTATGACTGTGTTTATGACGGTAAGATATTTTGGGCTGAATGACTCAAAAGATGGTAAACATAGCCGAAATACCATTCTAAGGTGACCTTATATTTATTTTCGGCTAGGACAAATCGTAAGGTTTAATTTGATACCAAGAAAGATGTACTTGGTTCACTTAGACGTGGATATACACTGTTAGGCTATTAAATATAAGGCCTCTTATTAACTATAACAGGTTTTACTACACAAATGAACTACTTTCAACTAGTTTTGATCTATCATCAGACAAATAAACACACAGGGATTAAAACATATTTCATTAGACATTCATTTCTAAGTTTAAACTGAAAAACACACTCACCCACATTTTTACGTTCAAGATCTCACATGGTAAAGCACGCGGTGTGAGGCGAGTCATATGGAAAAGGGGGGGCTTAGCAGTCACGAGAATTTCCTGTCAATAGTTCCTTGTCTCTTTGTCAGTACATTTATTGTGCTCGTGGAGACTAGTCGGCGCTATTGCAGTAATTAGGGGAGTTGGAACAGTAAGTTCTTGTTTTCATGGACCTGCTGAGTTAATGATTATCCTTCATTGATTCCTCCAGACGCTACAGGCCGGATCATACAGTATGCATCATTCACCAAAAAATCCAAAGCACTATGTAGCGTATTTAGGGGTTTCAATGAAAGTTCCATAACTGGTTCGTTTAGCGGTTTTGTATTATGCTATTAGCTTAGCTGTACTGTGTCAACAATATGGCATCGGCAGGTTGCGTATGTGCGGTTGGTTGCCCCGGAAGAGTTCCCGTGAACTTTCGTCGCCATAGCAACAAACACCAGTGATTTGTGATCTGGGTCAACACTACTGAAAACAGTTTCATTGATGCATATGAACATTAGCACGCTCCACAATGCACAAATAAACAGTAATCAGTTAACATGCCCAAATTCTCACACCAATATATGTAGCAAATTTTGTATGATAAATGTACACTGCTCGGGTTAAAGTGTTGTGTATATTATTCATTATTTGTAAGGGAAACAGTATGTGTGAGCTAGGAATTAAATTAAATGGTCCTATTTCTACATTACTATGTAAGGAAATTTATAATGGAATCAGTCGCGTTTGACAACCGTTATAATTTAGATAATCTAGTTATTAGATATCTAATAACTAGATTATTTGTCTGAATAAAATTCTCCACCATTAAAATTGTAATACAACATCTCATTGTATCAGCTCACAATTTCTACTGTAGGGAATTAGCTTTAATAAGAGAATTCTGATTAATTCTCTTATTGGAGTAATCATGGCTATTTGACAATAATATTACACATATAGGTATAGCTTTGAAGCGAAATCTTCTATAAACAGGGATGAGATTATTTATCAAAATATACCACAGTCAAAATATCTTTAAAAGGGAAACATGAATAATTAATCATAACTCATTATAATTAATTATGAAAATTTTTATCGGTTAATAGAATCAACTTGAGTTAGCTGAATTAAAAAAAAAAAAATCTTCTTTATTTTTACAGGCAAGTCATTAAGAACAAGTGCTTATTTACAATGGTGGCCTGACAAGTGGAATAACCACTTAAGGAAAGGTAATGGGGCTAAAATAAATACAGTACATTAGAAATACATACAGGTTAACAATTACATTAAATACAATTGAAAACAACACAGTAGACAACACAAAATGATTAGGTAGAGAAGCAACTGCATGTGTCCATGAACAAGGATGATATAATAGTTTTAAAAGATGAAATTGAAATGAGTGTATCTAGTTTGAGAATATTTTGCAGAGCATTCCAGTCACGAGCAGCAACAGATTGAAAAGAAACAAGACCAAAGGCAGAGTTAGTTTTGGGAATACGTAATTGAAGACGAAGTGAGGACCGGGTGTTGTATGTGACAGGCTTTGGCTGCAGCAGGTGACCCAAGTAAGGGGGTGAACGGCCAAGAATGGTCTTGTAAATGAAAGTGAACCAGTGAATTTTGCGGCGATTGTGAAGGGAGGGCCACTTGACAGATGAATATAAAGCAGAGTGGTGTGTATTTATGCATTTATGGCAAACCTGATAGCGGAATGGTAAAGAGTGTCAATTTTACAATCAATTTATCTGTTCGTCCAGTGAACACTCAGTGTTGATTGTCTATCAATTCTCAGAAAGGACATTTTTCATGGCCACACAAAAATGACTCTTTCTTAGCATGTAGCTGAGATCGAATCGTTAAATTTACGTTGATTTACAAGCAGACCAGAATCAACTCACAAGAATGTACACAAACGTTTATTTAACTAAAATACGAACACATAACTAATCGAAACAAAAACATACACACTAAACACTCATACGTAGGAAAGGGAAAAGTTAAAATAAAATGAAACCGGAATAGAATAGGGGAAATGCAGTTATGAAAAGAATAATTTGACCATTTGAGAGGACCATCAAGTTCTTAATTAAAAAGCACCTTTTGTTACAAAGGCGTTTACCTCTTATACTAAATGTAGGATCAGTTAGCTACTGGTACGATACTTGCAATTGTCTTGGCTGTTGAGAGAGTGCCTGGATGCAGTCGCAGGAGAAAGGCATGATGGTTCCTTGGGTTGATGGTGTGTAAGTTGCAACCAATTTCTTCCAAGTTGAATGAAGAAATTATGAGGAACTATGGTTCATTGACTCCATGGTCGAGGTAGTTGCACATGGCTTGAGGTGTTGAGGCCTGCCGGCCTGCCACCTTGTGGTCAGCATGACCATCAGCATAGGGAAGAGAGAGTCAGGGGAAAAGCGAGAAAGTTTTCTGCTGAAGGTCCCTCCTCTAGAGTCTGGCTTGACTATTGAGAGGTGCAATTTCCAAGTGGGAAATGTTCCGTTGTTTGGGTGCTGACTCATTTGCATGATTGGGGTTAGTTTAAGCCCCTTTATGCTCTGATTAATATAGCAGGCATACAATGCATGCTGTCAGAATTGTGTATATATATACAGCCGACTTTGCTGCTGAATTTTTTAGATCTTATTCTACAGAACTGGTTCCACTTATGTTAGAAGTTTACACGGAATCGTTAAAGAATTGAAAGCTTCTGCCAACCATGACGCAAGCCCGGATCAGTCTGATTCTTAAAAAGGAAAAAGTTCCAAGTGAGTGTAAGAGTTACCGTCCAATTTCCCTGATCCAGCTGGATATTAAAATATTGTAAAAAATTTCAGCTAACCAATTAAGTAAAGTTATGACATCTCTTATACACATAGATCAGGTGGGGTTTATTCGGGGTTGTAACTCTTCTGATAACATTGGGCGTTTCATTAATGTCATGTGGGCAGTGGCAAACGATCAAACTCTGGTCGCTGCCATCTCACTTGATGCTGAAAAGGTGTTTGATGTGGTAGAATGGGATTATCTTTTTAAGATTTTGGGAATACATTTATTGGATGGATTAAGTTACTTTATAGACACCCGTTAGTGGCGGTTCAAACAAATTGATTCATTTCAGATGATTTTACTCTGGATAGGGGCATCTGGCATGGTTTCTCCCTTATTGTGCTTTCTTGCCTTGGATCCATTAGCAGCCACGATAAGAAAGGAGGATGATTTTCCAGGGGTGGTGGCAGGAGGTATGGCGCATAAGCTTTTTCTTTTTACTATTTTTTTTAAATGGCTGACTCCTAAGGCTAATTACATAGTTAACATTTTATGTATCCTAAATACACACAATTGAATAATATTTTCACACTTTTTTTCCCAATGATGCCAAATAAAATAATTAGCTTAAAAGTGATATTTACCTTGATTTTCTTTTAAAATCACTTGTCTCATATTTCATCTCAAGCATGCTCTTCACTGACACTTTTTATCAACTTGGTTAAGAAGTACATTAACTTTATTTATTTTTTATTTATTTTTACTTTATGAGGGTCAAAATTGAATGCAAGCAGAACATGTTTAAGTAATATTATGAGTACTGTTGTGGCTGTTATTACATCTAAGGAAAAGAAACATGTACACTGCACACTACCAATAAAACAGAAAATGAGCTGAACAACTCAGAATCTTTTAAGAAATCAGGTGAGTTCTCTGTCTGCTACAGAAAAATAACATTTCTCATAAAGCAAATATAATCAGAACAGATGCACTGAATTATGTCTTTGATAACATTAAACTAAATCTGATAGAATATACCTCAGATTCAAAAACACTACAAAGTGTAATTCTACCATGTAGTGTAGTTAGTGTGAATGGCAATTGTAATTTGCACTATTCATTAACTTCAGACTATATTCAATAGTAATTAATAATAATAAAAAAAAAATGAGTTCATAATTAAATGCTGGAGAGTGTCTTTCTTCTGCTTGCTCATGATCCAAAATCAAACATCACCAGCTAACAGTTTATGGCTGATCTCTATGCTTATGTTTCTGTTTAAGGATATTTTAAAGGGGGAAAAAAGTTTTGATTCCAAAAAGAAAACAAAATCTAGTTTTAAAGAATAGATAAAAACAGATTTAAACTTTCATTGTGCTTTTCAATTACTTACAGTATTCCTAATTAAGTTTTGAACATTTGCAAAGATCCATACATTTGCAAGAATGTCTCCCTCACCCAGACATTTGAACAGTTCTCAACAATAATTGATCAAAATCAGATAATTTCTTTATTGAACTTTCTTTCCTAAAAAATTTATGTGTATAATTTTGATTTTTTTGTAATGATTAGGGATGCAAAATGATGAGATTTCTTTCATAAAATTAAGGTCATCACTGGTTTTCCAGGGGTATTTTTTCAGTTGATTTTTGTTTGTAGTTGCATTCAAAACTTTTCTTACATGAAGTTTAAAGTGCCGTTCTCCTGGAGGAGTGGTAATTTTTTCAGCTTCTATACATAACGGAAAAAATACAGGACGTCAAGTCAAGTCAAGTCAAGTCAAGTGGTTTTTATTGTCGTTTCAACCATATACAGTTAGTACAGTACACAGCAAAACGAGACAACGTTCCTCCAGGACCATGGTGCTACATAAAAACAACAAAGGACCAACATAGGACCACATGAGACTACACAACGAAATAAAATACCTATATAAACTACCTATATATACCTATATAAAGTGCACGTGCAAACATGTGCAAAAAGTACAGGACAGTACAACAAATTACTGACAATGAACAGGACAATAGACAGTGCAGCGCCGACCAGTACTCAGTAGTGCAAAAGATGACAGTTTCTAAAAATGTAAACATAACATACTATGAGATAATGTTCTATGCACATAGCAGTTATTGAGGTAGCAGACAGTTATAAAGTGACAATAATTAAAGTGCAACTCAGGACACGTGTGTGTCAAACCAGTCTCTGAGTATTGAGGAGTCTGATGGCTTGGGGAAGAAGCTGTTACACAGTCTGGCCGTGAGGGCCCGAATAGCTTCGGTACCTCTTGCCAGACGGGAAGAGGGTAAAGAGTTTGTGTGAGGGGTGTGTGGGGTCATCCACAATGCTGGTTGCTTTGTGGATACAGTGTTTTTTGTAAATGTCTTTGATGGAGGGAAGAGAGACCCCAATGATCTTCTCAGCTGTCCTCACTATCCTCTGCAGGGCTTTGTGGTCCAAACGGTGCAAGTCCCAAACCAGGCAGTGATGCAGCTGCTCAGGATGCTCGCAATAGTCCCTCTATAGAATGTAGTGAGGATGGGGGTTGGGAGATGTGCTTTCCTCAGCCTTCGAAGAAAGTAGAGACGCTGCTGGGCTTTCTTGGTGATAGAGCTGGTGTTGAGGGACCAGGTGAGGTTCTCCGCCAAGTGAACACCAAGGAATTTGGTGCTTTTGACGATCTCCACAGAGGAGCCGTCGATGTTCAGCGGAGTGTGTTCACCTTGTGCTCTCCTAAAGTCAACAACCATCTCTTTTGTTTTGTCAACATTCAGGGACAGGTTGTTGGCTCTACACCAGTTCGTCAGCCGCTGCACCTCCTCTCTGTATGCTGACTCGTTGTTCTTGCTGATGAGACCCACCACGGTCGGTGTCATCGGCGAACTTGATGATGTGATTCGAGCTGTGCATTGCTGCACAGTCGTGAGTCAGCAGAGTGAACAGCAGTGGACTGAGCACACAGCCCTGGGGGGCCCCAGTGCTCAGTGTGATGGTGGTGGAGATGCTGTTCCCGATCCGGACTGACTGAGGTCTCCCAGTCAGGAAGTCCAGGATCCAGTTGCAGAGGAAGGTGTCCAGGCCCAGCAGGTTCAGCTTTCCAATCAGGTGCTGGGGAATGATTGTGTTGAATGCTGAGCTGAAATCTAAGAACAGCATTCGAACGTATGAGTCCTTATTGTCTAGGTGGGTGAGGGCCAGATGGAGGGTTGTGGTGATGGCATCGTCCGTTGAACGGTTTGAACGATCACGCAAACTGCAGTGGGTCTAGTGAGGGGGCAGCTGGGTCTTAATCTGCCTCATGACGAGCCTCTCGAAGCACTTCATGATGATGGGTGTAAGTGCGATGGGACGGTAGTCGTTGAGGCAGGACACTGAAGACTTCTTTGGCATGGGGATGATGGTGGTGGCCTTGAAGCACGTTGGAACAACGGCACTGCTCAGAGAGATGTTGAAGATGTCGGTAAGAACATCTGCTAGCTGGTCTGCACATCGTCTGAGCACTCTGCCAGGAATGTTGTCTGGTCCAGCAGCCTTCCGTGGGTTGACTCTACGTAGAGTTTTCCTCACATCTGCCGTGGTAAGACAGAGCACCTGGTCGTTGGGAGGAGGGGTGGACTTCCTCGCCATCATGTCGTTCTGCACTTCAAACCGAGCGTAGAAGTCGTTCAGCGCATCTGGAAGGGAGGCATCTTTGTCACAGGCAACTGATGTTGTCCTGTAGTTGGTGATGGCCTGGATGCCCTGCCACATGCGCGCGTGTCACCGCTGTCCTGGAAGTGACTGTGGATTCTCTGGGCGTGTGCGCTTTGCCTCTCTGATTGCCCGTGACAGTTTGGCCCTAGCTGTTCTTAGGGCTGCCTTATCGCCTGCTCTGAAGGCGGAGTCTCGGGACCTCAGCAGCGTGCGCACCTCCGCAGTCATCCACGGCTTCTGGTTGGAGCGTGTGGTGATGGTCTTGGAGAAAGTGACATCATCAATGCACTTGCTGATGTAGCTGGTCACTGATGCTGTGTATTCCTCCAAGTTGGTAGAATCGCCATATGTTGCAGCCTCCCTGAACATGTGCCAGTCAGTACACTCAAAACAGTCCTGAAGAGCAGAGATGGCTCCTGCTGGCCAGGTTTTCACCTGCTTCTGAAGTGGTTTTGTAGCGTCTGACGAGCGGTCTGTATGCTGGAATTAACATAACAGAGATGTGGTCTGAGTAGCCGAGGTGGGGCGGGGCTCCGCCCGGTCACGCCTGGGATGTATGTGTAAACAAGATCAAGCCGTTCGCCCTCTCGTTGCAAAGTCCACATACTGATGGAATTTAGGGAGCACTGTCTTGAGATTTGCATGGTTGAAATCTCCGTCGACAATAAACAGTCCGTCGGGGTGAGCGTTCTGCAGTTCGCTCATAGCCCCATACAGTTCACAGAGCGCTTCCTTAGCGTTAGCTGGGGAATGTAAACTCGGTTATGCAAACAGTGGTGAATTCCCGTGGTAGATAAAAAGGTCTGCATCTAACAGTCACAAGCTCCAACAGCGATGAACAGTAACTAGAGACTAGCATAGAGTTCTTGCACCATTCCGTGTTGATGTAAACACACAAGCCACCACCACGAGTCTTACCGCAGAGAGCTGTATTTCTGTCGGCACGAAACGAGGCGAGCCCGTCTAGCTGAATGGCGGCATCCGAACTCTGTCGCTGAGCCACGTCTCCGTGAAAACAAAGACGCAGCAGTCTCTAAACTCACGCTACGTAGCCTGCTGGAGTCGGATATAGTCCAGTTTATTGTCCAGGGAGCAAACATTTGAGAGCAGGATAGACGGAGAGCCGGCCGGCTAGGGTTTGTTTTTAGCCTAGCATGGACCCCGCCCTCTTTCCGCTTCGCTTTCAGCACACCACTTATGACGTCCTCTCCCGGCCACCGGCATCAGGCGACGCCGAGGGCTGGAGGCCTGGTCTCCGCAGCAAGCCGAGTACGCGTAGCGCCTCCTGCAGGTCATCATGCAGCTTGGTTTTTGCATGAGTCTTATATTTCAGTAGTGTCTGGCGATGGTAGACACGAACACCGGTTGCTCCGATGTCCATGTGTTGCAAAGTCGGGCTTTTTTAACAAAAATAGCACCATTGTGGATCCGGAGTGGCCGCTGCGTGCTACCGCGCCACCATCTTGGATCAAGATCCTGGCTAATATAGAACAGTTTGCATTTGCAACCATGCAAACCAGGGGATTTCTATGCCACACCAGCAATGATGCTCAAATCCTGTCAGTATTGGCAGCTATTCCTGCTCCTGCCAAATGATGAGGGCCATGGATTTCTTTGAGCACTAAGGCTAACTCATTTTAACACATTTTAATGTTAACAAATTTTAGCTAACCTAGGTAATGTGATTTCTCTTATTAGCTTCAAATTCTCTGGTCCTTTGATAATGAGAGCATCTTCACAGGTGGAAGGCATACATTTCACTGAACTTTAATGTTATTTTGCTTTTATCTTTTAAAGAGCTAATAATGTTGAAATTTCCAAGTAAATGCATGTTCTTCTGTGGTCATCGCGATGACTGATGTGAGTCATGAGAGAGAACCCGAAGAGATTGCTCATCTAAACCATCTCTCAGTCTAAACAAACAGCTGTCTTTATCACTTTATGTCAGGAAAATTCTGTATTTCTTTTGTCAGAAATTAATCCTGACAGTAATCCCAAATTGTTTTAATGTAACTTTAAACTGATTATGATGAGTTTTTATGTAGCTAACATATTACGGTTACCTAATCCATTAAGCCTAAGCACTTTTGTTTACTGTGATGTCCTGTATTTGAATGTCTGTTGTCAGTCTCCCCATTTGAAGATGGATGATTTTGTCTGTTGTAAAAGTATTTCATTTCAAATTGTGAACTAGGTTACATCTGGACTTCGTGATGTACGCTGCATTGCAAAGTTGCAAATCCTTTAAAGAAATCCTTTGTCCATTCTGGCATCATGTGCAATCCAGGAATATTTCAAGCACTAAATGAGGGTTAACACTTATGTTCCGAGAACATTCCATTTCATTGTCATTCATTGTCATTGTTATGCCATGGGGAGTAACAGATTACTTGCAACAGAATTAGAATTAGTGTTATAACAGCACACCAGGAATAATGAAGTATTTACAATCACAGAATTCTTTCTGAATGTGAAACATGGTAAACTTTTACCCCCCCAAACTTCTGAAGTTCAGAGCCATATTAGACATTAATTATTGTAAATTATTTTCTAGAGTGTAATATTCTTATGTTTTTGCTTATTTTATCAGTTTCCTGGACAGAATTGAGTCTGTACGACAGAATGACTACACACCAACAGACCAGGTGAGGGCACTGATGCACTGCTAACAATCCCCAGTGTGATTGTAGTGGCAGTGTCTTGTTTGTTTAATATTATTAGCTGTAGAGTCACGTGATGCCATGAGAGGATTGGACGTGTGAACAATGAGCTTTGCGCACTTTGCAAATTTTAAAACTTTTAATTATATAACTTGGTGAGATTTTATACACTCTGTTCCATTACTGTTCTAGGAGGATAATATGTAAAAGAATTTAAAATCCTTGGGCTCTTGATTTGGGGGAGAGATGCGGGAAATGTGGTGAGAAATGCTGGGCATGTCGGCAATGCTGATGAAGGTCGTTGCTGACTTGGAGAATCTTGCTGTGATACGTCAATCGGTCACTGCCATGGAGGCACCTCCATCTGAGGTGGTTACAAGAGTGACGGATGTTGAGAAAAAGATAGAATATCTGGAGTCATCCGAGAGGAAATTAGCTGATAGCATCCAAGGCGGACTTGGAGTTAATTTGGGAAAAGATGGAAGACCTTGAGAATTGTAATTGTCGAAAAAACATCTGAAATGTTGGAATTCCTGAGAATGAAGAAGCCAGAGATATGGGGAAATCGGCTGGAGTTTATTTTTTGGAATAACACCCCTTCGGGACAGTTTGTGGGTGAATATGCACGTTCTTTGTGCCTTGTGCCTCCTATTGGATGGAGTTTGTTTTATAGATTATTTTCTGTTGTGAAATTCTGTCTCACAAAATTTGTATAGAAGCACCGGACTTAAGCAAGCCGATGGCAAAGTTGTCGCATGGACTCTCGTAGGCGTACATTGACTATTTGAGTTTGGAGGGATGGAAGCCAATAGGCACTGTTGTGCACAGGGTTAATGCATATGTTTTTTTCTGTTTGTTTATTTTTGGGGGAAGTTTGGGGTTTGATTGTTGCCCTAATGTTGGAATGCGGTCTTTCTAATTTTATTTTTTGACACATAATACATTTTTTCTAATATGTCAAAATGTCAAATGTCAGTATGATTGGATTGTCTCTCTCCACGTGGAATGTGAATGGGTTGCGGCATCCCATAAATGAAGGAAGGTTATTTATTTTCTTAAACATAAGTAATATGATATAGTGTTTCTTCAAGAAACACATCTGTCCCCGCAGGAAGCTGAAAACTTTGGGAAGATATGGGTGGACATGTTTCCTTTAGTGCTGGCTCAAGTAAGAGAAGGGAGTTATTACATTGATAAGCATCTACAATTTTAATGTCTCAAACAGATTAAAGATAATTAAGGAGAGTCATTATTGTTTTTGCAAAACTTCAGGGGCAAAGGTTGATTTTGGTTCATATTTACACACCTAACGCTGATGATCAGGTCTTTTTTATAGAAAAAAGAAAACTTTTTTACAGTTGCAAGCCACTGGCACCCCTCATGATATAATATTGGGATGAGACTTTAATCTTTTGATGGACTGAAATCTATATTTATATGGAGACCAACTGGTCCTCAGTATCCTCTGTGGGGGTGGCTTGGGAGGCACTTAAAGTGGTTCTTAGGGTTCGGATCATACACTATGCCTCATTCTTCAAAAAGTCCAAAGCACGAGAACTCGAGTAGTTGGAAGGGAATATTAAAAGTGCCGAGGCAGAGCTGAAGCGATTGGCCCAAAATTAAAATCAATTTGTTTCATTGACCTGAAAAATTGACCCGATTGAAAGACTGATATCTTGATCTTTATAGTTCCACACATTCGTCTATTGATAAAGATATTAGAAACCATTAGAACTCCCTAAACTGACGACTGAGCAAAATACATTTTCTTGATTCTGAGATATCTTGGAGAAACTTGGCAAGGTAATTAAGGCTTTGCCTACAGGCAAGGCTCTGGGGCCAGATGGCTTTGCTGCTTAATTTTTTAGATCTTATGCTCAGAACTGGCTCCACTTTTGCTAGAAGATTATATGGAATCATTAAAGAATGGAAAGCTTCTGCCAACCATGACACAAGCCCGGATCAGTCTAATACTTAAATAGGACAAAGATCCAAGCTAGTGTAAGAGTTACCATCCAGTTTCACTGATCCATATAGATGTTAAAATACTGTAAAAAAAAATTCTGGCTAACCGATTAAGTAAAGTTATGACATATCTTATACATATAGATCAGGTGCGGTTTATTCAGGGCCGCAGCTCTTCTAATAACATTGGGCGTTTCATCAATATCATGTGGTCAGTGGCAAATGATCAGACTCCGGTTGATGCCATCTCACTTGACGTGAAAAGGCATAGAATGGTATTATCTTGTAAAGATTTTGGAAATGTATGGGTTCGGGAATACTTTTATTGGATGGATTAATTACTATATAGGCACCCGGTAGCAGCAGTACAAACAATTGGATTCATTTCAGATTATTTTATTTTACTCTGGATATTTCCCCATTTTGTTTTGTCTTGCCCTGGAACCATTAGCAGCCATGATAAGAAAGCAAGATGATTTTCCAAGGGTGGTGGCAGGAGGTATGGTGCATAAGCTTTTGCTTTGCGCAGATTATATTTTATTATTTGTCTCCGACCAAACTAGATCTCTGCCTTGCCTCCACAGAATTATTAATGATTTCTCAGGATACAGAGTCAGTTGGTCTAAACACAAAGCTTTGGCTCTGATGGCGAACTGCCCTGTAACGGCTTTTCAGCCGGGTGTCTTCCAATGGCCCAAACAGGGCATTAAGTATTTGTGCATTTTATTCCCAGCAAATTTGTCTGATTTAGTGAATTAATTTTGACCCCAAAATTCAACTACCTGTTAAAGTCCCCCTCTTTTATTTCAAGCAATTTGATAGCATAGCAAAGTGCTTCATTTGGAATGGTAAATGTCCCAGATTACATTTCAGTAAATTGCATAGACTGATTGACAAATGTGGGCAACGCCTACCCAAGATTTTGTTTTATTATTATGCATTTGGTCTCAGACATTTGGCTCATTGGTCGGTTCCACTTAAGAGGGCCTCTCCCTGGATCTGTATTGATCAGGAAGTTCTTGCCCCTATTTCGCCATTAAAAAGCCTTCCTATCAAACTATTCGAAGAACTTAAGTTACACCCCGTTATCTCGCATTTGCACTCTGTATGGACAAAAGTGTCCAGAGTGTTTAATTCTGATAATTATTTAAATGTTGCCTCGCGCAAGTCCCCTTTCTGCTGGTCAGTGTGGATCGTGAGGGAGGTTAATACAATCGGTGACCTATATGAGAGTGGAGTGTTGAGATCCTTTGAAAATTTGGTTCTACATTTTTTGATTCCCAGATCTCAGATCTTTATGTATTTACAGCTGCGCCTAAAGCGGCAGATACACTGGGAGTGGTGATTACTGCCTTTGGAAAAGGTCAAGAGGCATCAGTGCATTAATCCCTGCTAATTTAGAGTCTGGGGGACAGAGCTTTAACTTCTATCATGAGATTATGGGAGAAAGATTTAAACTTGGTATTGGAGGAGGGAATGTGGGCTAGGATTCAAAAAAATGTCAAGTCTGTATCTAGAGATGCAAGGGTGCGCCTTATGCAATTCAAGATTTACATAGATTCTGTTGGACCCCCTCTAGATTGTGTAGGCTTGTTCTTAAAGATACGCCCACCTGCTGCTGATGTCAATCAGAAGATGGAGACACAACCCATGTTTTTTGGTGGTTTGTTAAGATCCAAGAATTTTGGTTGAATGTAGAGTTTTATGTTTGACGTATTGGGTACTCAAATTTAATTTTACCCCAGACTCTGTATTTTAGGCGATGTGGCAGTCATCAATATAGGGGATAAACACATAAAAAATTGGGTCCTAACCAGTGTTTTGATTGGCAGTCAAATTGTTTTAAGTTGATGGAAGTCAGCTGGAGTGCCCTTATATCAAGAGTGGTGCACGGAGATGGGCAGGGTGGCGGCATTCGAGGAAATGTCATGTAGAAGGCTAGGAAATTTGTATTCATTCAATAAAAAATGTGGCAGCTATTTGGCCTTGTAGGGCTCTCAGTAAGGGGCAGTGGAGAACAAATGTGTAGTTTAAATGTGTGTGATTATTTTTATAAATACATTACCGGTCAAAACTTTTTAACCACTTGACTGAAATGTTTCTCATGATCTTAAAAATCTATTGATCTGAAGGGGTATGCTTATATTTTTGTCTAAAAACGAATTTCAAACATTTATTTGTTCCACCATATTAATTTATTTAATTACAAAACATTTAATAATAAAAACAAGTTTTTGAAATTGATGACTTTGACCAAATAATAAAGAAAAGCAGCCAATAAGTGCCCAACATAGATGGGAACTCCTTAAATACTGTTTAAAAAGCATCCCAGGGTGATACATCAAGAATTTGGTTGAGAAAATGTCAATAGCACATGTCTGCAAATTCTAGGCAAAGATTCAATACTTTGAAGATGCTAAAATATAACAAAGTTTTGATTTATTTTGGATTTTGTTTAGTCAAAACATAATTCCCATAGTTCCATTTATGTCATTACATAGTTTTGATGACTTAACTATTATTCAAAAATGTGAAGAAAAAGAATTATAATAAAGAATGAGTGTTTCAAAGATTTTGACCAGTAGTGTGTGAGTGTGTGTGTGTATATATATATTTGTTTGTTTTGTTTTTTGTTTATACTCAAGTGTGACCACAGGGATATTTATTGAGGGTGGGGATTGGGATGGGGAAAGGGAATAATGGGGGTCATATGTTGATTCTGTGAATATATGTTTTGTTTTTCTTTGTCAATTGTGTGAATCAATAAAAATTGTTAATCAGATAAATATTATTAGCTGTATTTATTTTCATTATGATGATGATTTTTAAAAGGGTTTGTCCATTTCTTTCAGGATTTGCTGAGGTGTCGTGTGTTGACTTCAGGGATTTTTGAAACTCAATTTCAAGTAGACAAAGTCAACTTTCAGTAAGTCAACATGATGACATTTTACATAGATATGAAGCATCAGTTTAATGATAACAGTGGGGCCCAAAAGTCTGATACCACATTGAATGTATGGAAATAAGCAGAAAGTTTTAGAATAGAATAAAACAAATTAATAAGGAAGACATATTATTACACTATTGTTACACTATTGCACTATTGCTAGGTTACTAATCAAAAGCAAATTTATGACATTGACCATATTAACTACTGTACAGATGGTCCGATTTCCTTGTTTCTAATGATACACACAAGATGCCTTTTGCAACATTCTCATATCATGCTGGATAACAGAATCATAATGTTCCCTATCTGTCACTCACTCAATGTTGTGTCAATGTAGTGACACTAGTGGTCACACTTGAGAGCCTGAGACGCTTCTGATCTTTGATAAAAGGCCAATGGGAATTGGCGAGTGGTATTTGCATGCCCCTCCCCCGGACATACGGGTATAAAAGGAGGGGGCGTGCACTGCTGAATCCTTACGCCGCATTACAGCGGCTTTCTCCCCTCTCTGCATGGGTGCACTGCAGAGATCACCCCTGGGCGCTTCAGCAGGTCCTAAATTCTAAAAGAGCATATTCTAAAAGAGTGGCACACATTGGAACGTCTTTTTCAAGACACGTCTTTTTAAAGTTGTTTTTCAGATTGTGTGTTACCTACGGGTTTGCACAGCGAGCACTGGGGCCGATTTGGGGACCACAATGGGACCATTCTCCTATTCCCCGGCATGCTCGTTTGCTATGGTTAGGCATTCGGTTGAGTGAGCTGGCTCGTCCTAGGGCAATTTCAACCTCTCATTCAATGCATGTGAAGGCGATGGGCTCTCGAGTGTAGCATCAGAGAGCGGACTTGTCCTGTCTGATGCAGAAACCTCCACTGGGCTTCCCCCCTCGGGTGTGGTCGTCCAGTCACAGGCGGACGCTGAAATGGCGGACATCCCGGGCCGCTGTGAGTGTCGAGCCCTCCGCTCTCCCCTGTATCCTCACAACTTGATGATTGGTATCTGGGCTTGCGGCACCACTCACAGCCATGCCCTGCCCTAGTGCCTTTCTTCCCAGCAGTGCACAAGGAGCTGATGAGTTTGTGGGAGGCACCTTTCACTGCCCAGTCCCAATCTCTCACCCCCTCTCACTACCCTCGATGGCGGAGCAGCCAGGGGTTTCTCGGCAATGCCCCCAGTGGATAAGGCACCAAGCGCCGCCATCTGGTGCGGACGCCCGAAGCTCCCATCCAAGGCCTGTAAGCTCATGTCTTCCCTGACGGCCAGCGCCTACGCAACCGCCGGACAAGCCGTCTCCACCCTGCATGCCATGACTCTCCTGCAAGTCCGCCAAGTCGCTGAAAGAACTGCAAATGGGTAGTTCTGCACAGGGATTGATACAGGAGCTGCACTCGGGCAATGAAGGTCACAGCGCGGTCTCTCGGGCAGACGATGTCCACACTGTTGGTCCAGTAGCTGGCCTATTTGGCCACCCTGTCAAGGACAGTTGCCTAGCATTGAAGCAGCAGATGGAGACCATCCTGCCCAGAAAGCGGTGTGGTTCAAGACTCCGCACTCCGTCTGCTTGTCACCAAGGGCGTCTCCCTGCGGTGACTGCATGGCTCTGCCTTGACCCGCCCCTGCAGCCCCGCCCCGGCATCGAGCCCCCCACAGGAAGCAGCCGCAACCCGTCTCACAGCCGGCCGCCAAGAAGAAGGCTTTGAATCACCCCGGAGACAGGAGACCCGCTATTCCGGAGCTGGTGAACAGACCACTCCATCCCCCAGTGGACGGCCAATAGGATAATCTTTTGTTCCTTTCTCATTTAATTTCACCGCACACTCAAGTAGCTGTGGTACCCAAGGAACAGTTTCCTTAGTCCCTGGTTCACATAGTGTGTACGGCCGTCACCCCGACCACCGTCTTCTATCTCTCCTTGGCAGGTCCAGTGCCCCGGCACCAGTCTCCCCACCCCTGCGCACCAAGCTGTGGCACAAACATACTCAAACCTGGATGGTTTCAATGGACCGCGGGGACGAAACACCTCGACCAATTCGCTGGTGAGTATCAGGAGTCAGGTAAGTGCTTTGATGTCTCTCGACTTCAAAAGCCCTGTGCACCACCACAGGGCTCAAACCCCATCATTGTGGCCTCCCTGGTTCCTTTCCTGCCGCAAGGCCCCACCCACCGTTAAGTCCAACAAAATTTTCCCCTGGTCCCCATCGCCCGGAGTTTGGACGCGTGGCTCACACTTCCAACCCGTTGCGATTGCTGACCCGGACTGTCCGACTCGACTACGTGATTCAGTTCGCCAGGTGCCTGCCCAGCGTCCATTTCACCACCACCGCCTCCTTGCGCGCGGAAATCGTCACCCATCTGCGGAAGCACGCACAGAGCCTGTCCCTCCAGCCGAAAGGAACAGTGGGATCTACAGCCCCTACTGCATTGTACTGAAAAAAGGCTGTGGGTTGCGGCCAGTCTTGGACTTATGAGTTCTGAACCGGGCCTTACACAGACTCCCGTTCAAGATGTTGACACTAAGGCGCATTCTAGCGCGTCTGACATCAACATAGGTTCACGATGGTAGACCTGAAGGATGCGTAATGCCACATCTCGATTCTACCTCGACACAGACCCTTTGTACGGTTTGCATTCGAGGGTTGGGCATACCAGTACAAACTCCTCACTTTCGGCCTGTCCCTGTCCCCTTGTGTTTTCACGACCCAGTTGGTACTGACCTGTCTGAAGGCATTCGGACAGAAGACAGCAGTCCCACTGAAACTATTTCAGAGGCTCCTGGGGCATATCGCGTCCTCGGGTCGATGCATATGAGACCGCTTCAGCACTGGCTCCGGACTAGAGTCCCGAGATGGGCATGGCGCCACAGCACACATCACGTGGCCATCACGCCGATCTGTCACCGCCTCTCCAGCCCTTGGAACGTCCTTGCATTTCTACAGGCAGGGGTTCCTCTAGAACAGGTCTCCAGGCTGGTCACAACCGACGCCTCCAAGACAGGCTGGGGCGCTGTTGGCACATCAACTGCCTCGAGTTGTTGGCAATACTGCTCACCCTGCGGAGGTTCTGGCCAGGCAAGCACGTGTTGGTTCGAACACACAACAGGGTGGCAGTGGCATACATCAACCGCCAAGGCGGGTTACACTCTCCTCGCATGTCACAACTCGCCCGCTGTCTCACATTTACATTTACATTTATTCATTTGGCAGACGCTTTTATCCAAAGCGACTTACAAAAGAGGAAGAACATCAGCGAATCATCTTAGGGAGACAGTGGTACAAAAAGTGCCATATTACAAAGTTTCACTATCATCATAATAGTATACAAAACAGATTTAAGTGCAACAAGAAATGTATATATATATATATATATATATATATATATATATATATATATATATATATATATATTTTTTTTTTTTTTATTGACCGGTTAAGTGCTTTTGGAAAAGATGTGTTTTTAGCCGTTTTTTGAAGATAGAGAGTGAGTTAGCTTCCCGGATTGAGTTGGGAAGGTCATTCCACCACCGTGGTATGATGAAACTGAAAGTCCGGGAAAGTGTTTTGGTGCCTCTTTGTTTTGGTACGACAAGGCGACGTTCCTTAGCCGACCGCAGGCTTCTGGTGGGAACGTAGCTCTGCATAAATGTTTTAAGGTATACTGGAGCAGACCCAGTGACTGTTTTATATGCCAGCATCAGGGCCTTGAATTTAAAACGGGCATGAACCGGCAGCCAGTGGAGAGAGACAAAGAGTGGTGTAACATGTGCTCTCTTAGGTTCATTAAAGACCAGACGTGCTGCTGCATTCTGGATCATTTGGAGAGGTCTAATAGCACATGCAGGAAGGCCTGCAATGAGAGCGTTACAGTAGTCCAGTCTAGTTATGACAAGGGACTGAACGAGCAGTTGTGTGGCATGTACAGAGAGGAAGGGTCTTATCTTCCTGATATTGTAGAGTGTAAATCTACAAGATCTTGCAGTTTTTGAAATGTGGTCTGTGAAATTTAGCTCATCATCAATGGTTACCCCTAGATTTCTGACCGTTTTGGAAGGCGAAACTGTAGTTGGACCCAGCTGCACGGTGATGTTGTGTTCAACAGCCGGGTTGGCTGGAAAGACAAGGAGTTCGGTCTTGGCAGGGTTGAGTTGAAGGTGGTGTTCCTTCATCCAGGCCGAGATGTCTGCCAGACAGGCAGCGATTCGAACGGTCACTGTGGTGTCGTTGGGCTGGAAAGACAAGTAGAGTTGTGTGTCATCAGCGTAGCAGTGGTAAGAGAAACCATGTGACTGGATGATGGGTCCCAGTGATGTTGTGTATATGGAGAAGAGAAGTGGCCCAAGCACTGATCCCTGAGGTACCCCAGTAAGTAACTTGTGTGGCTTGGATACTTCCCTCTCCATGCTACCTCAAAGGACCTTTCTGAGAGATAAGAGTTGAACCAGTCAAGCACAGTTCCAGTGATACCCAGTTTAGAGAGGGTGGAGAGTAGGATCTGATGGTTGACTGTGTCAAAGGCAGCAGAAAGGTCCAGCAAAATCAGAACGGATGATCTCGATTCAGCTCTCGCCTGTCTCAGCGACTCGATGACAGACAGCAGGGCAGTCTCAGTGGAGTGTCCACTTTTGAAGCCCGACTGATTGTCATCCAGCAGCTTGTTCTGTGAGAGATAGGCGGAGATCTGATTGAAAACTGCCCTTTCAAGTGTTTTTGCCATGAATGGGATGAGAGAGACTGGTCTGTAGTGTTCTATCTGTGTGGGGTTAAGTGCAGGTTTTTTCAGCAGTGGGGTTACTCGAGCCTGCTTAAATGTAGTGGGAAAAGTGCCTGCAAGAAGGGATGTGTTAATTATGTGTGTAAGTGCCGGTAGGATGGATGGAGAGATGGCCTGGAGAAGGTGTGATGGAATGGGGTCAAGGGAACAGGTTGTGGGGTGGTTGGAGAGGAGTTGTTTAGAGACCTCAGTGTCAGTTAAAGGAGAGAACATAGGGAAAGAAGGGTTGCATACAGGAGCCAGGTGTTTGACAGGGTGTGGTGCTGTGAATGTATTGCTGATGGCTGTAACCTTATCAGTAAAAAATGTGGCGAATATATCTGCTGTCAGTGATGTGTCAGGTGGTGGAGGGGGAGGGCAGAGAAGTGTGTTAAATGTTCTAAACAAGCTACGAGTGTCTGTGGTGCTGTTGATCTTGGTCTGGTAATATGAAGTTTTTGCAGTTTTAACGTTATTTGAAAAAGTTGCCAGCAGAAGCTGATATTTACCTAGATCAGCTGGATCTTTAGATTTCCGCCATCTCCTCTCAGCTGCCCTGAGATCAGTCCGATGTTCACGAAGGACGTCAGACAGCCAGGGGCTGGGTGGTGTAGTCCGTGCTGGTCTAGAGGAGAGAGGACAGATGTTGTCTAGACAGGTTGTTAAAGTAGAGCTAAGTGTGTCTGTGGCAGTGTTCACATCAAGCATGGAAAATACATTTATTGTGGGAAGAGAGGCAGAGACATCAGTGGAAAGGCGAGAGGGTGAGAGGGAACGGAGGTTACGGCGAAAGGAAACCAAAGGTGGGGTCGGTTTTACAATGGATGGGAGAATCATGTTGAATTGAACAAAGTAGTGATCAGAAACATGTAAAGGTGTAACAAGAATATTAGAGGTGGTACAGTTACGTGTAAAAATGAGGTCCAGCTGGTTGCCCGACCTGTGAGTTGCTGTGGTGTGTAGTCTTTCCAAGTCAAATGAGGCCAGAAGAGTATTCAGTTCAATGGCCTGGGGTTTGTCCTGGTGTATGTTGAAATCACCAAGAACCACAAGTGGCCTGCCATCCTCTGGCAAGGAGGACAGCAGGACATCCAATTCCTCAAGGAAGCTTGTCAGCTGACCTGGGGGCGATAGATGACAACAACATGTAATTTTGTGGGTTGCATTGTAGTAATGGCATGGAATTCAAAAGATGTATTGTTACATAGTGAAGCATGTGGTGAAAAAGTCCAGTTATTATGAATGAGCAAACCTGTTCCCCCACCCCTACCAGTATGTCGAGGGGTGTGGGAGAAGGAGAAGTTGTTAGAGAGAGCAGCAGGTGTTGCTGTATCCTCAGGACGTATCCATGTCTCTGTCAGTGCCAGGATGCTGAGGGTGGACTGCGTGGCGAAAGCTGGAATGAAGGCAGCTTTGTTCACAGCAGACTGGCAGTTCCAGAGTCCCACTGAGAACGAGAGTGGAGCAGCTGTTGAAGTGCAAAGCGGCCGTAGGTTGTGTGGGTTAGCGTTTTGTCTTGCATCTGTATCTTGTGAACGGTCTACAACAGATAACAGGGATGTGCTTGAAGGCATGTGTTATTAGTGAACTAGACATGTTAATATGTATGTATAAGTAAAATAATAAAAGAGATAGAATAGAAAAATACTTAAGTGCTTTGGTGAGTGGCGCCTTGTCAGTGTCCTTGCTCGGTGGACTCGCACAGGTAGACTCGCTGGTCTTTACCCAAGTAGGTCTTCACACGAGGAGGGCTTCACACGAGGGCCACCACTTCCGCTGCCGCTTCCGCGTCAGCATTAAGTCCAATAAATAACAACTTTTACGAGCCGTTCAGTGGAAAAAAGCAGCCACGCCTTAATGCTACTTATCACAACAAAGCTAGTCACGTGGTCACCCGAAACCGAAACTCAGGGTTGCGCGGGAACAAACGCAACTTCTGTACAGCGCAAATAAATTATGCTGCACTTAGCAATAAATAATACTCTGAAACCAGTGAAGCACTGTTTGCAGACACTAAAACGACGAAAGTTTTACACACACACAGGATAACCAACCCGAAGTCTAAGCAAATCTAGCAACGAATCCTACGTGACAAGTTTAAACAAGTCTAGCAATTCTATCAGCCAATACTATGGGACAAGTCAACACAAATATAGCGCGCACACTCACCAAACACACGTCTAAGCGACCCGCGTTCAAGACAGTAAACAAACAGCACCTGATCTAGCAATGAATACCACTATAACAACGTTAAAAACAATGAAATAAACACACTTACATACAACTGCAGACTCCTGTAGATAGATCGCGTCTCCTCCTCTGGAGTCAGCAGCACTGCGGATGACCTCAGTGGCCTACCACCTGGCATGGTAGACACCATCACTCAGGCTAGGGCCCCCTCTACGAGGTGCCTGTATGCCTTGAAGTGGTGTCTGTTTGACATAAAGACCCCCAGAGAGGGCAGTTGCTTTCCTTTCTGCAGGAGAGGTTTGAGGGATGGCTGTCTCTTTCCACCTTGAAGGTGTACGTAGCTTCCATAGCTGCACACCACGACACAGTGGATGGCAAGTCTTTAGGAAAGCACAACCTCATTATCAGGTTCCTGAGAGGAGCTAGAAGGTTGAATCCCTCCAGACCACACCTCGTTCCCTTATGGGACCTCAACGTAGTCCTGCAAGGCCTGCGTGGGGCTCCCTTTAAGCCCTTAGAGTCAGTAGCGATTAAGGCACTATACTTGAAGACTGCCCTCTTGACGGCACTCACCTCCACCAAGAGGGTATGGGACCTGCAAGCGTTCTCTGTCAGTGAAACGTGCCTGGAGTTCAGTACTGAGACCCCGACTGGGCCATGTGCCCAAGGTTCCCACAACCCCTTTCAGGGGCCAAGTTATGAACCAGCAAGTGCTGCCCCAGGAGGAGGCAGACCCAGCCTTAGTGTTGCTGTGTCCGGTGCACGCTTTACATATCTATTTGATCGCATGCAGAGCTTTAGGTTCTCTGAGCAGCTCTATGTCTGCTTTGGTGGACAGCGGAAAGGAAGTGATTTCGCCATAGCTGTTGCCTTCCAGGCTCAGCATGTGCCGCCCTCTGCAGGGCTACGATCCCATTCCTCCAGGAGTGTGGCGACGTCCTGGGCTCTGACCAGTGGCGCCTCTCTAGCTGACATTTGCTGAGCAGTAGGCTGGGCTACACCCAACACCTTTGCGAGATTCTACAATCGAGACGTTGTGTCCCTCCTGCCACAACACTGAACTACCCGCTGAAATGGCCGGGACCTCAGCACAAATCCTAATCAGCGGTATGCACGCCCCCTCCTTTAATAATCGTATGTCTGGGGGAAGGGCATGCAAATACCATAACCAGGACGTTTTGTTCATTCTGTCATTAGCAAAACAGGCACATACTGAATACTGAGAAATTCTCAAATTCATGTTTCTTTTTTTTAATTAATTTTACACTTGGACTGTTAATCAGATCATTTAATTTATAATGAATAATTTTGTATTAAATTAGAGTAGAAAGCAAAATGGTACCATTTCCTCTAGTTGTACTAGACTTTTGGAATTCACTGTATATAACTTTTATTTTATTGAAGTTTTGAACATTTTCTTTAAATGTATGAAATTTCAAAATAATTTTAAATTGTCTGTGTGTGTGTGTGTGTGTGTGTGTGTGTGTGTGTGTGTGTGTGTGTGTGTGTGTGTGTGTGTGTGTGTCAGTATGTTTGATGTGGGTGGTCAGAGAGATGAGAGGAGGAAATGGATTCAGTGCTTTAATGGTGAGTGTAGATTCTTATTGTGTGATACTCACAAAACTTGTCCGAAACTTTTCCTTGTCAAATTGAGCTCAATGCATACAAAACATTAAAATGTATTTTTCACAAAGAAAATGAAGCAGTATTGCAATGGGTTATTTTTTATTATTTTTTGGGCATTGGGACATTATTTTAAGGACAATTCAGCACATTATTATTGTCATTGTTTTCAAAGAAGATTTTCGGTAATGAAAACTGGGGGATGGTGGGGGAGGTGGGATGTTCATAATTGTCATTTAAAATATTTTCACAATGTAATAAATCTGAATGTTTCTAAATACAGGGTTCATTTTCTATATACGATATAGAGTGTACAATATATATATAAATATATATTAGGGATTGGACAATATATATCGAATTTCGATATATATTGCGAACCAAAACAATTACGAAGCATATTGCAGCAAAACTCTATATTTCAAAATTTTAAACATTGTTTTCATTGTTCTCTGGATTCATTGGCTGATGGGACACTGCATGAGTGTTTGTGTTTGTGTTTTTAGCCTGCTTAGCATTGCTTATACTTATTCTCATACATTCGTCTTTTTATCCTTTTTAATTTTACCGCATGTTTCAGGTTTTTCCGCTTTTGTACTGTTTCATCTGGTCTGGTCCCCTCCCTGCTCGTTGTGGTGACAAGGTTTATAGTAGATTAGTATCACTGAATGGCTGGATGTCTGAGTGGTGTCTGGAGAATAGAATAGGATTTATAGACAATTGGAAGAGTTTTTGGGGTAGACTTGACCTGCTAAAGAAAGATGAACTCCATCCCTCCAGAGAAGGTGCCACTCTCCTGTCTAGTAATTTGGCTCCGAGTCTTAATAATGATCGTATTTGACTAACTGGGTTCCATGTCAGGAAGCAGACAAACTGGTTAATCTGAACATCTGCTAGCTGCCTTGAGACGTCACACAGGTCACATAAACTACAACACATAGAGACTGTATCACCTAGATATCTCATAGAGACTGTGTCTGTTCCTCGAACTACCAAACACAAAACCTTCACTAAATCATTTAGAAAAAACACTCCCTCAGTTCAAGTCTAGACTAAAGACTCATCTGTTTAGCCAGGCATACACCTAATTTATCCTTCAACTCACAATTAGGCTGTTTTAATTAGGTCTACCGGAACCAGAAACAGTGATCATGATCAATAAATTGAATGGCATCTATAGGTCACCAGAACCGGATGGACCCAGCTCCATTCCTGCTTCTTGTTGGACTCCACTGCTACGTGTTTTTTAGCACTGCTTTTGTACTGTTTCATCTGTGTGTATTTTACATGTTGCTGCTGGCGCTTAGCTCGAGTCTGTGTTTGTAGCCTTCTAGCCTTTTTTAGCATTGCTTATATATCTGTTTTCAGCCTTTAAACCTTAACATCTGCCATATTTCAGCGTGCATCGGGTTGTCCCCCACATTATTCTCTTCTCACGATTGAACTGCGTGCATTTTCCACGTGCATCCACTTTCTATTTTTATCACGATTAAAGCGCGCACCCGTTTTTCTCCTCTGTTTTACACGGATTATTACATCGATCTCAAAGCACCACTTATCAAGAACAACCAACAACAACAAACAATTTTGTGAGGGATTCACATCAATCTCAAACCCTCACCACTCGGTAACAACCAACAACAACAAACACTTGGGTGAGGGATTCATATCAATCTCAAACCCTCACCACACAGGAACAACCAACACCAACCAACAACTGCAGGAAGTCATGGCATCCGCTCATGTTATTTCTTCCTGCATTGCATGTCATGTTTACAATAGCCTCTTCCGTCAGCAGTCAGGGATTCATATGTGATAAATGTAAGGAATTAGTCATGCTGACAGAGAAGGTTAATGAGTTAGAGACACGCATCCGAATGCTAGTAGAGGTCAGTGAGAAAGAGAAGCCAGTAGATACTGTTTCGGATGCGGGCAGTACAGAGAGCAACACGCACACTTTGGTTCTTGCTGTAGAGCCCCCGCAGCAGGGTGTTTGGGTGACAATGCGGCTGCATACTCGCTCAGCAAAGCAACACCACTCTCCCATTCCTGTTAGGGTTTCCAATCGATTGTCCCCCACTCAGTTATGCACCCACTGAGAATCATTTTGAAAGAGCCCTTGTTATTGGTGATTCTATTGTAAGGAACGTGGAAATAGAGAGCCACTATTGTTAAATGCATTTTGGGTGCCAGAGCGTCTGACATCAAATCAAATTTACAAGTGCTATCTAATGCTAAACGTAGATTTTCTAAAATTGTTATTCATGTTGACACTAATGATGTCCGGCTTTGCCAGTCAGAGATCACTAAAGATAATGTTAAAGAGGTGTGTGAATTTGCAAAAACTATGTCAGTAATATGCTGTAATATGCTCTGGTCCCCTCCCTGCTCGTCGTGGTGACAAGGTTTATAGTAGATTAGTGTCACTGAATGGCTGGATGTCTGAGTGGTGTCTGGAGAATAGAATAGGATTTATAGACAATTGGAAGAGTTTTTGGGGTAGACTTGACCTGCTAAAGAAAGATGGACTCCATCCCTCCAGAGAAGGTGCCACTCTCCTGTCTAGTAATTTGGCTCAGAGACTTAATAATGATAGTATTTGATTAACTGGGGCCAGTGTCAGGAAGCAGACAAACTGGTTAATCCGAAGGTCTGCTAGCTACCTTGAGACGTCACACAGGTCACATAAATTACAAAACATAGAGACCGTATCACCTAGATATCTCATAGAGACTGTGTCTGTTCCTCAATCTACCAAACACAAAACCCTCACTAAATCATTTAGAAAAAACTGTCACAGTGTCTGGTTTGTTCCCTGGGTTTTCTAGAAGCTCTTTCCCTGATTGCCACATTTCCTCTTGTACTACATTTCCCATCATCCTGTTCTGTCTCATCACTGATCATTACACACAGCTGTTCCCACTCACATTGTTTGCACTGGTCTATTTATACCCTGTCTGTTTCTGTGTTAGTTGTTGAGTCCTTGCTTAATGTCTGTTTAATGTTACCAGCACCTCGAAGTTCTTGTCCCGTTGTTTCTTGTTTCTTGGACTGTTTTGTATGGATTTTGACCCTTGCCTGGCTGACTACGGATTTTGGATTACCCTAAGAAATGCACATGGATCCTAACCTTTTGTGTGTGTGTCGTGACAGAAGGACTCAACCATGATTGGATCCAGCAGTATGGGGTTCCGGGTCCATTCCCCCAACACTGGAGGAGAGTCTGGGTCTCAGATGACCTTATTTCAAGCCTTCGCCATGTGTGCTCAGAGGACAGAGAAGAGTATAGCATCCAGCCGACAATCCTTTGAGGGAACCCATCTAGTCAGATTCTCAGGGAATCGTGGAGGCCATGGAGGGGGACATGATCGTCGCGGACACCAACATCGGTCTGCCGTCCAGTCACCCTTCAGCCAGGTTCCTGTGCACGTGGTTCCATCCAGCACAAGACCTTCACCGCTGGTTCCATCCAGCACAAGGCCATCACCGCGGGTTCCGTCCAGCACAAAGCCCTCATCGCTGGTGCCATCCAGCACAAGGCCATCACCGCGGGTTCCGTCCAGCACAAAGCCCTCGTTGCTGGTTCCGCCCAGCACAAGGCCCTCACCGCGGGTTCTGTCCAGCCAAGAGCCAGCGCCTGTAGCCTCGACCGTCCCTGAGTCAGCGCCAGTAGCCATGACCGTCCAAGAGCCAGCGCCAGTAGCCATGACCGTCCAAGAGCCAGCGCCAGTAGCCATGACCGTCCAAGAGCCAGCGCCAGTAGCCATGACCGTCCGAGAGTCAGCGCCAGTAGCCATGACCGTCCGAGAGCCAGCGCCAGTAGCCATGACCGTCCAAGAGCCAGCGCCAGTAGCCATGACCATCCGAGAGCCAGCGCCAGTAGCCATGACCGTCCGAGAGCCAGCGCCAGAAGCCATGACCGTCCGAGAGCCAGCGCCAGTAGCCATGACGTCCAAGAGCCAGCGCCAGTAGCCATGACCGTCCAAGAGTCAGCGCCTCTAGAGCCTCCCAGGGCTCCTCCTCC
The DNA here is from genome assembly GCF_025860055.1 of Xyrauchen texanus. NCBI lineage: Eukaryota > Metazoa > Chordata > Actinopteri > Cypriniformes > Catostomidae > Xyrauchen > Xyrauchen texanus. The sequence goes on along the minus strand of NC_068317.1, from coordinate 238,426 downwards.
CGAGCCTCCCAGGGCTCCGTCTCTCAAGTCCCTCGAGTCTTCCAGGGCTCCTCCTCCTGAGCCTTCCAGAGCTCCGCCTTCTGAGCTTTCCAGAGCTCTGCCTTCCGAGCTTTCCAGAGCTCCGCCTTCCGAGCTTTCCAGAGCTCCGCCTTCCGAGCTTTCCAGAGCTCTGCCTTCCGAGCTTCTTGAGCTTTCCAGAGCTCCGCCTCCCGAGCCTCCTAGGGCTCCGCCTCTCCAGTCTCTCGAGTCTTCCAGGGCTCCTCCTCCCGAGCCTCCCAGGGCTCCGCCTCCCAAGTCTGTCGAGTCTTCCAGGGCTCCGCCTCTGGAGCCTTCCAGGGCTCCGCCTCTTGAGTCTCTCGAGCCTCCTAGGGCTCCGCCTCCAGAGCCTCACGAGCCTTCCACGGCCATTCTCCCCGAGCCTCCTACGGCTCTGCTCCCAGAGACTCCAGAGCTTTCTAGGGCTCCGCCTCCTGACTGTCCTACGGCTCTTCTCCCTGAGCCTCCTACGGCTCTGCCTCCCGAGCCTTCTACGGCTCTTCTCCCAGTGCCTCCCGAGCCTCCCTCAGCTCCGCCTTCTGAACCTCCAGGACCTCCTTCTGCTCTGCCTCCTGAGCCCCCCATGGCTCCGCCCCCTGAGCCTCCAGAGCATCCATCAGCTCCGCTTCTTGAGCCTCCAGAGCCTCCTGAAGCTCTGCCTCCTGAGCCTCCAGGGCTTCCCTCAGCTCCGCCTCCTATGGCTTCTTTGTCCCCCACGGCTCCAAGGCCTCCCCCGGCTACGCCTTCTACTGCCCCGCCCCCCGGACTGGTCCCTATCCTGCGGCCACCTTCCAGGCCCCCCAAACCTGTCCTTGCCCTGTGGCCGGCTCCCAGGCCTCCTGAACCTGTCCTTGCCCTGTGGCCACCTCCCAGGCCCCCCAAACCTGTCCATGCCCTGTGGCCGGCTCCCAGGCCTCCTGAACCTATCCTTGCCCTGTGGCCAGCTCCCAGGCCCCCTGAACCGGTCCCTGTCCTGTGGCCGCCTGATGGGTCGTCTGCTTCGCCCTGGCTGCCCGATGGGTCATCTGCTTTGCCCTGGCCACCCGATGGACTCTCTGTTTTGCCCCGGCCGCCGGTTAAGCCGTCACCCCTTGTTCCTGTTCTCCTTCATGGACCTGGCCCCCCATCCCTCCCCCTGGTCCTCCACCGTTCCACCTCCCTCCTGGACTTTTGTTTTGTTTTTCAGTGGTGTCTTGTAGTGTCTGGTAGCCGCTCCGTAGAGGGAGGGTTATGTCACAGTGTCTGGTTTGTTCCCTGGGTTTTCTAGAAGCTCTTTCCCTGATTGTCACATTTCCACTTGTACTACATTTCCCATCATCCTGTTCTGTCTCATCACCGATCATTACACACAGCTGTTCCCACTCACATTGTTTGCACTGGTCTATTTATACCCTGTCTGTTTCTGTGTTAGTTGTTGAGTCCTTGCTTAATGTCTGTTTAATGTTACCAGCACCTCGAAGTTCTTGTCCCGTTGTTTCTTGTTTCTTGGACTGTTTTGTATGGATTTTGACCCTTGCCTGGCTGACTACGGATTTTGGATTACCCTAAGAAATGCACTTGGATCCTAACCTTTTGTGTGTGTGTCGTGACAAAAACACTCCCTCAGTTTAAGTCTAGACTAAAGACTCATCTGTTTAGCCAGGCATACACCTAATTTATCCTTCAACTCACAATTATGCTGCTTTAATTAGGTCTACCGGAACCAGAAACAGTGATCATGATCTATAACTCTGCAATAAATTGAATGGCATCTACAGGTCACCAGATGGACCCAGCACCATTCCTGCTTCATGTTGGACTCCACTTCTACGTGTTGCTGTGTGATGATGACTAATAGCAGCCGGTGCCAGCCAAACATAATTTCAGTCTATTACGATGGACTTCAGAGGATGAACTGATGCCAACTCAAACCATAAGACATGGGATACTTCTGTAAAATGGCAGGCAAACTGCTAAAAATTTATAGATTTGCCCCTTGAATGTTTCTGCATTGTTCTGTCTTTTCTGAGCGCTGAAGTAAAGCAATTATTGTTAATTTACACTTTACAAATTCATTCCATTATTAATTTTATCTGACTCCATCCATCCATCCATCTTCAACCGCTTATCTGAAGTCGGGTCGCGGGGGCAGCTGCTCCAGCAGGGGGCCCCAAACTTCCCTATCCCGAGCCACATTAACCAACTCTGACTGGGGGACCCCGAGGCGTTCCCAGGCCAGTGTGGAGATGTAATCTCTCCACCTAGTCCTGGGTCTTCCCCGAGGCCTCCTCCCAGCTGGACGTGCCTGAAACACCTCCCTAGGGTGGCGGCCAGGGGGAATCCTTACCAGATGCCCAAACCACCTCAACTGACTCCTTTCAACGCAAAGGAGCAGCGGCTCTACTCCGAGCTCCTCACGGATGACTGAGCTCCTCACCCTATCTCTAAGGGAGAAGCCCGCCACCCTTCTGAGGAAGCCCATTTCGGCCGCTTGTACTCGCGACCTAGTTCTTTCGGTCATGACCCAACCTTCATGACCATAGGTGAGGGTAGGAACAAAAATTGACCGGTAGATCGAGAGCTTTGCCTTTCGGCTCAGCTCTCTTTTCGTGACAACGGTGCGATAGAGCGAGTGCAATACCGCCCCTGCTGCCCCGATTCTCAGGCCAACCTCCCGCTCCATTGTCCCCTCACTCGTGAACAAGACCCCAAGGTACTTGAACTCCTTCACTTGGGGCAAAACCTCATTCCCTACCTGGAGTACGCACTCCATCTGACTCCAGTTTTATATTATCTGACTCCAATTTTATATTAATCTGACTCCAATTTTAAGTTGATCTCTAATTTAGATTAAGACTCTAATTACTTTCTGATAATTCATTTATTTTAATATTTTAAGTTATTGATTACTCTGAATCCTCTTCTTTTTTTATCAGTTTCTAATGAGATTCAAACTGATAGTCTATAGTCTTCCTCCTACATTAAAGCTTCAGTTATGATATAAATGATTCTTAAAATTGTATTTTCCTGCTTGGTTCCTCCAGAGTGGTTTGTCCTATTTTAAAGACCCAGTATTGATATAAATGTTCTCTTTACAAAAAGCTTCACTATGATGCTGCGCTTTGCTAAGTGCTTTTGGGAACAATCCTGCACTGTGACCAGCTGTGAATATGTGTGTAACACGTCATTGAACATTGACCAGAATTTATAGCCTCGGCTAGTGAGATCATTAGATGCACCTGTGGCCAGGCTATAAATAGACGCATCACCAGCGTCTCACAAGCCAGTCAGAAACTTTCTTTCCTCTGCTAGGATTTAGAATTTGTTAGGCATTGCGCAGTGAACCTTTTCTCCTTTCCCTCTTTCTATATATATATATAAAAATAGAAAAGAAAAAGGTGGAAAAATGTCGGAGAAGCAAAGCAAACGATGTGTGTTTCCCTGTCAATGTTCTATGACTGTCAGGGATACGCATCAATTTTGTTTTGTTTGTTTGGGGGAAGAGCCCCTCTCGCATTGGGGTAGGGCGAGTGCGCGCATTGCGACCTACTTTCGGGGGAAATGCTTCGCACTCGCCTCGCTTTCTACCGGTTGCGTCCGATTTTAGATCTTTGAGGCTTGAACCACTCGGTCAGGGTGTTCAAGTTCAAGTGTCTAACTGTCAAGACGGTAGTTTCTCAGATCCAACATTACGATTGGCTGATCACGATCGTTCTCATGGATGCATATTTCCATATTGGAATTCTGCCACAGCACAGGAAGTTCCTGAGGTTCACTTTCGGGGACGAAGCCTTCCAGTATCGGGTTCTTCCATTTGGCCTAGCCCTATCAACCCCGCACATTCACGAAATGCATGGATGCAGCACTGGCTCCTTCGCGACTCTGGGGCATCCGCATTCTGAATTACATAGACGACTGGCTGATCTTGGCGCAGCTCCAAGAACTGGCAGTTCAGAACAGGGATATTGTCTTAGCTCATCTGGTTTCTCCGGGTCTGAGACTCAACGTCAAAGAGCGTTCTCTCTCCCACCTGGGGAATCACCTATCTGGGGGTTATATGGAATTTGATCACGATGCGGGCACTGTTGTCTCCCGCTCGTATCACGTCCATTCAGAACACCCTGAGCAAACTCAGGCTAGGTCAAGGTTGCACTGTTCATCAGTATCAACAAATACTAGGTCTCATGGTGTCTGCGTCCACGGTGATCCCTTTGGGCCTGCTCCATATGAGACTGTTTCAGCTGTGGCTAAAAGCCAGGGGATTTCATCCAAGGGCCAGTCCCCAAGGGCTAAGAAGGGTTACGCGCCACGTGCTTCGTTCCCTTGCTAAGTGGTTCAGAACCCGGTTTCTTACCTTGGGTCCCACTCTAGGTGCGTCTCGTCGTCGCAGGCTGCTAATGACAGACGCCTCCCTGACGGCCTGGGTAGCGGTCTTAAGTGGTCGTCTAGCTCAAGGGGATGGGAGGGTCGTCAGCTCGGTTGTCACAGTAACTGTCTTGAGTTGATTTCTCGGTATTTCTGGCCCTGTAATACTTTCTCCAGAGGCTACCATGTCTATGTGCGGGTGGGCAATACAGCAGTAGTCTCTTACATAAACCATCAAGGAGGTCCACGTTCACGTCAGCTAAATTTCTGGAACGTCGGATTCTCCTTGGGGCCCTGGGCAAGCCCCTGTCACTCAGGGCAGTTTATATCCCTGGATGCCCGTATGTGGGAGCAGATTTACTGTCGAGACAGAAAATACCGACGGGTGAGTGGAAACTCCACCCCGAGGTAGTGGAACAAATCTGGGTGAGAATTTACAGGGTAGAAGAGGACCTCTTCGCCTCTATGAACAGCGCGATGTCTCCTCTACTTCTCCTTGAGTCACCCAGCCCCCCTTGGGTCTGGACGTGATGGCGCATACATGGCCCTGAATGCGTCTGTATGCGTTTTTCCCCGGTTTCTCTGCTCTCGGAAGTCTTGGCCAGAGTTCGCTAGCAAGGGTCTTGCCTCTTACTGATAGCGCCGCGCTGGCCGAACAGGGTATGGTTCTCGGAGTTAATATCTCTCCTCAATGGCTCGCCTTGGGCGATTCCGGACAGGAGGGACCTTCTGTCTCAGGCGCAGGGTACGATATTTCATCCCCAGCCTGAATTGTGGAAACTTCATGTTTGGCCCCTGAAGGATACCAACTGAGGGACGCAGTGCTGTCACCTGAGGTTATCGAGATCATTCTTAGTGCTAGGGCTCCCTCTACCAGAAAAATCTACACCGATAAAAAGTGGTGCAGTTCACATGGTGCAGATCCAATTAACTGCCAAATTGTTTCAGTTCTGGACTTTCTGGAGGAAAAACTGTCAGCATCGGCTTGCCATGCCTTGATGGATGGGATGCCTTTGGGGAGGCATCCGCTACTCACTCGCTTCATTCGTGGAGCCATGCGACTGAGGCCTACTGTTAGGACCAGAACGTCTTTATGGGACTTAACAATAGTCCTGGAGGGTCTGGTTGAGACCCCCTTTTGAGCCTCTAAAGTCAGCATCTGACAGACTTCTGACTCTCAAGATGGTCTTTCTTATGGCCATTACCTCTCTTAAGAGGATTGGGGATCTACAGGCTCTGTCTGTTTTGCCGGCCTGTTTCGAATTTTCCCCAGGTATGGCCAAAGGTATTCTGCATCCTCATCCTGACTACTTTCCTAAGGTGCCTTTTTCGACACTACGTCCTGTCACTCTGGAAGCCTTCTGCTCCCCGCCGTTTTTAACGCCGGAGCAGGAAAGACTTCATGGACTCTGCCCAGTACGTGCCCTTCAGCCTTATGTCCACCGCACTAGACAGTGGCGTAAGTCAGGGCAATTATTTGTCTGCTATCGGGGCCGCAACAGGGGGGCGGCCGCTACCAAGCAGACTGTCACATTAGGTGAGGGATGCTATTGCCCTGGCCTATGAGGCGCGCCAGTATGTGTCAGGGCTCACTCCACCAGAGGGGTTGACTTCTCTAAAGCCTTGGCTAGAGGGGTCCCTCTGCAGCAGGTTTGTGATGCGGCAGGCTGGTCCTCTCCGCACACATTCATCAGATTTTATAGTTTAGATGTTCATGCTACTCCGGGCTCTTACGTCCTTGAGTCGACATCATCGCGTTCTTGTGAGCACACTTCACAACCGTAGGGGTCCGGACAGCCCCAGTGCGGCGGCATGGGTCTTGCGTTCCCAAAAGCGCTTTGCAAAGTGCAGCATTGTAGTGAATATTTTTGTAAAGGGAACGTCTTGGGTTACATGTGTACCCCTTGTTCCCTGAAAAAAGCGGAACGAGATGCTGCACTTCTTTGCCACACTGGGACATCCCAGGACTGCTCTTCAGAAAAAGATATCTGACGACACGCTGGTGACGCTTCTATTTATAGCCTGGCCACGGGTGCATCTAATGATCTCACCAGCAGAGGCTATAAATTCTGGTCAATGTTCATTGATGTGTTACACACATATTCACAGCTGGTCACAATGCAAGATTGTTCCCAAAAGTGCTTAGCAAAGCGCAGCATATCTCGTTCCGCTTTTTTCAGGGAACAAGGGTTACACATGTAACCCGAGACGATTTCGGAGGAATACAGACTAAATCAAAAAGTAACAATTTATTTGCCAGCTACGATTTAAAACATAAGTTACAGAAACAAGTCAATGAACATACCTGGCAGTTGAGAAAACTACATGTAATTGCAAAGCATGGGAGATCTGAATGCAGATTCCTATTATTAAAGTTACACACATTGAGGTGTGGGATCATCTGACTACAGAGAACCCTGATCTCTGGGCCAGCTTTCCTTAAATATCCAGACAGAATACACATTGTGTACTAAATGGTATTTTCCCTTTGAACAATGAGAATTTGGGGGTGAATTGGTTCTTGGCTACCTGGGGTTTAACCTTCAAGGAGGGGGATAGACCTCCAGAATTATTCAGTATTTAGCAAAGACCTAATAACTTTGTTGTCATTAAGTTTTACAAACCTGGGGAAAAGAACACTTTACCAGTTTCACAGAGAACTCTTAAATGATATCAAACATGCCTAGTTACATTATTTGTTTTCATGGTTTTTCTTTGTTACATTTTCACATATACATCTTGTGTGTCTGTGAGTGCCTTGTGGGGGAAACCAGGAGGAGAGAGAACAGCTGGAGTTTGTGGGGGCAGAATGTGGATGGCAGGATGTCTCCGGTAGACAATGTTTGTTAAGCTGGGTTTTTCACACAGTGATGCATTTTGTTTTCTCAGCTGTAGGTTTGTGAGAGTGTTTGAGTTTTGTGTTTCCCTGTGGGCATTTGCTGGGTTGGCTCCTAGCCTTACACTTCATAGCCATTGTCTGAACCTTGGACTTAGTATAGACCTCACCAAAATTACCAGCTAGGTTGAACTGCGATGCACCTCACTGATCTCTGCCTGTATCACCTCGGTCTAATGATGGACTACACTCTTGAAATGGAATACATCGACTATCAATTAATTGCCTACAAAACCCTTCATCAGCCAATTAACAAGGACGATTGCATATATGTGAACTTCTGCAGCTCATACAAGATGGACTTCAAAAACATTAGTCATTAATCTTACAGTTCATATAAAATCTTAACTCTTAACTGGCATTCAAAATCTTAGTCTCTTAACACTTACTTTGTTTAATAATTTTAAACCATGACTTGCAGTATACATAAGTAATATTGGCATTATATTTATCATGTTAGCCAGAGGGGAACTGGCCCCCACAGTGAGTCTGGTTTCTCCCAAGGTTATTTTTCTCCATTAACCAACATCTTATGGAGTTTTGTTCCTTGCCACAGTTGCCTTTGGCTTGCTCACTGGGGTTATAAATACAATTATTATTTAATTACTTATTTTTAAACACAATTCACAATCATATTTTATCAAACTACACAATGATGACTCATTTTTATCTTCTGTTAATGCCTGATCTTCTGTAAAGCTGCTTTGAAATGATGTGTGTTGTGAAAAGCGCTATACAAATAAAAATGACTTGACTTGTCCATGTTTTCATCAATGAAATGACCCGTTAAACATCATAATCTCTCTGACGCTTGATTTTACCCCTACTGTGCTTTTTTCTACACTGTTTACGGAATTCACACTAGGTTCTTGAAGTGCTTAAAGTGCCTGAATTTAGCTTTTAGAAATGTAAATACTGGAATACCTGGAAAATCACCTTGTTTTGTTGAAAGGTTTGACCCTGCGGAGACCACACTGGCCCAGAGAGGGGGCTTTTAGGTCACATGTGGGAAGTGGCGCGGTGGTAGATCTTCGGAGGGAGGAGTTGCTACAGACACGGCGACCGGGGGGCAGTGGGAATTGCCCAAGGGAGACGCGGGTCCGCTCGTAAGGGGACCGTACCACGGAAAATTAGATTAGATTAGATTCAACTTTATTGTCATTACACAAGTACGGGTACAAGGCAACGAAATGCAGTTTGGGTCTAACCAGAAGTGCAATAAATACTATTAGTACAAATTAAATTGGACAAAAACTATCCGAGTAAAAGTGCAGTGGAAAGTAATTGCATATTACAGTTAAAGTACGGTTTTGCAAATGTATATGTAAACAATTGGTACTGTAAATAAACAGTCGGCAGTGCAAATGATATTCCAGTCAGATAAGTAGTGCAAGATGCATATGTAAACAGTTGTTACTATAATATAGTCAGCAGTGCAAATGAACATTATAGCAGTGCAAATAACAAAGTGTATGAGGTATGAGGAGGGAGAGGAGAGTTTATCAGTATATGAGGGGAGTGGGATCAGTGAGGGTTAGAGTTCAGTAAAGAGACAGCTCTGGGGAAAAAGCTGTTCTTTAGTCTGCTGGTCCTGGTCTGGAGGCACCTGAAACGCCTGCCAGAGGGCAGGAGAGAAAACAGTCTGTGGGCTGGGTGAGAGGAGTCCTTAAGGATGCTGCGAGCTCGGTGCAGACAGCGTTTCCTCTGGATGTGCTCGATGGCAGGTAGTTGAGTCCCAGTGATGCGCTGGGCGGTTTCACCACCGCTGCAGTGCCTTGCGTTCTGCAACAGAACAGCTCCCATACCACACTGTAGCACAGTTGGTCAGGATGCTTTCTATTGCACAGCGATAGAAGTTCACCAGGATAGTCGAGGAAAGCTGATTCTTCCTCAGTGTCCTCAGGAAGAAGAGGCGCTGGTGAGCCTTCTTGACCAGGCAGGAGGTGTTGGTTGTCCAACACACACAGGGATAAGTCCATGTAGGATCCCTGACCTGTGGAGCACCTGTTCCATTACAGGGTAGATCTGAACCGAGGGAAAGGGCACTAGGTGCAAGCGATCCACCCGTTCAGTCCGTCAGCGTGTTACCAAGTTCTACTGGCTCGGACCTGAGAAAACACGGGACGAAACTGACTCTACCCTGAGATTGTAAAATCTCGCAAAGGTATTAGGTGTTGCCCTACCCGCTGCTCTGCATATGTCTGCCAGGGAGGTGCCTCTGGCCTGTGCCCATGAGGACGCAACACTCCTTGTTGAGTGTGCACGGACCCGCAGGGGGGGGGCACGGCCTGGGTGCAATAGGCCAATGAAATGGCGTCCACCATCCAGTGGGAGAGCCTCTGTTTGGAGACAGCGTTCCCTTTCCGCTGTCCACCAAAGCAGACAAAGAGCTGCTCAGAACATCTAAAGCTCTGTGTGCGGTCCAAATAGGTACGCAAAGCATGTACCGGACACCGTAACGAATGGGCTGGGTCTGCCTCCTCCCGGGGCAGCGCTTGCAGGTTCACTACCTGGTCTCTGAGGGGCGTGGTAGGAACCTTGGGCACGTAGTCCGGTCACGGTCTTAGGATCACATGTGTGTCTACTGGACCTAACTCCAGGCAAGTGTCACTGACAGAGAGACTTCTCCTTCAGAAATGAGATCACTGACCTGACTGCGCACCTTTGTGGGTCTTCGGCCCAAGAAGAACACCAATTCGCGAACAAGCGCCACTTCAGGGCGTAAAGTTGCCTGGTAGAAGGGGCTCTGACTTGGTTGATTGTGTCTATGACGGCAGGTGGTAGATCAGCTAGATCTTCCACGTCCCGTCCAGGGGCCAGACGTGGAGGTTCCAAAGGTCTGGGTGCGGAAGCCATAGCATGCCCCGTCCCTAAGAAAGAAGGTCTCTCCTCAGGAGAATTTGCCAGTGAGGGGCTGTCGCGAGGAGTACGAGGTCCGAGAACCAAGCCCAGGTGGGCCAATAGGGAGCCACTAGAGTGACTTGTTCCTCGTCCTCCCTGACCTTGCACAGCACCTGTGCAAGAAAGCTCAATGTGTACTTGCGCAGCCCCATGGGCCAGCTGTGTGTCAGTGCATCTGCCCCAAGTGAAGCCTCTGCTAGGGCATACCAGAGCGGGCAGTGGGAGGTCTCTTGGGAGACGAACAGGTTTACCTTAGCCTTGCCGAACTGTTCCCCAATCAGCTGGACCGACTGGGGGTGAAGCCTCCACTCTCCACTGGCAAGCGTTGTCGTGATAGCGCGTCAGCCACCACGTTGAGGTTGCCGGGAATGTGAGTGGCGTGCAGCAACTTGAGTCTGGCTCCAAAGGAGGAGATGACAGGTGAGTTGTGCGTACGATGCCTTGGAGATTTATGTACGCTACCGCGGTGGTGCTGTCTGATCTGATCAAGAAGCATCCAGGGGTAAACTGCACTGCCGTGCAGAGAAGGAGAAAGCCGCTGAAGTGTGCCGTAGATCCAACAGCAGATCGCTGCATACACGACCATCGGCTCTGAAGAAAATTTCTGAATGAAACAGACATATTTCCCTGCCTTTATACCCTTATGTCCAAGGGCGGGACATGGAAATTCTGTCTGCCAACTTCTCATTGGCCTTTTTTCATAGATCAGAGGTACACAACGTCGAAGTGAGCGACAGATGGTGAACATTTTTTATTGATTCCTACAAAACATACATACAAGAGCAAAACAAAACATAAATATAAAATCAACATTAAAGTAGGTAGTAATACACTGATGCTTCATGATCTATCTGCCACTTTAGGGGTTAGGCATGCACTCTCAAATAGTACAAAGCAGGTCTCACAGCTGTAAATATCTAAAGAATTGAGATCTGGAAATCCCAAAATGTTGTATCTGGAGACATTAAAAGACACTTACGTGCTCAAGCTGAAGCCCCAGAGGAGGCTGCACGTCTGGGACTCAATTTGGACAGTGCGGTGAAAGAGATTCAGTGTCAATTGTTGAACATGTCAGCACTGCTGGTGAAGGACATTGCTGACTGGGATCTTGCAAAAACAAAATTCACTGAGATGGTTAAAAGCCAGATGTTGAGAAACGTATCGATTATATAAAGTCATCGTATAGAGGGAATTAGCAACTAATCCGCTAGTGACCAAGAATCGTAGCCGGCAAAACAAAACCGTTGGAATTCCTGAAGACGAAGAAGGATGAGATATGGTGAAATTTCTGGACTGGCTCTTCCCGAGTCTGCTCGACATAACAGGCCATAAGCGTGAAATCGAGCGAGCTAACACAGTTACAGCTCAGAGATCCGCTGAGAGAGACAGGCCCGATCAATTCTGGCCAAATTTCTGAGATCATCCGATAAAGATCTCGTGTTAAGCGAGGCAAGGAGTAAAAAAAGGCATTCTTGGAAGAACCACACATTTTCTTGTTCCCAGACTTTGCAAATTCGAAAAGAGAGAAATGTGATAAATTCAAGGAAATCTCTTACATCAACAGAATTTTGCTTTCGCACTGATGTTCCCGGGCAAATTGAGAAAAGCGATGTCCTTCATAAAGTCAGTGGAATGAGTAGGTCATTGTGTGATACTTTCTATGCAGCCGAGTGAGCCTGACTCACTGATCATTCCAAGGAAACTGAGTGCCTTTTTTGTTTCTTTTTGTGCTGGTTCTGTCTAGTGGCTGAGTGGAGTTTGTTTTGTGGGATTGCACTCTTTTCAGGACAGTTTGTGGATGAATCTGCACATTATTTGTGCTTACACCTTCTGTTGGTTGGAGTTTGTTCTGTGGAATATTTCTTGCAAAACATTGGAATGATTTGGGCATCTGTTGCACTCATGTAATAGCCGAGTGGGCCTGACTCACTGAACATTCACTTGAATGTCCGAGGAAACTTGACGCCTTTTTTGTTTCTTTTTGAGCTGGTTCCACTTAGCAGCTGGAGTTTGTTTTGTGTTCTGTCTCACAAAATTTGTATAGAAGCACCGGACTTGAGCAATCTGATGGCAAAGCTGTCACAGGGGCTTTCGTAGGCATACATGGATTGTTTGAGTTTAGAGGGATGGATGCCGGTTGGCGCTGTCATGTGCGGGGTTAAAGCGACATTGGTCGCTTCCACCTGAGAGAGCCACTCCCTGGTTTTGTATTGCACAGGTTCTTGCCCCTATTTTGCCATTGCAAATCCTTTCTATTAAACTAACCTGAGAAGTTAAGGTACACCCTGTTGTCTCGAATTTGCACTCGGTATGGAAAAAAGTGTCCAGAGTGTTTAATTCAGACATTTATTAAATGTTGCCTCGAGCTTATGGCTGAACGCAAAATTATGTATTAATCCCCTTATGTAAAAAAAGTCCCCTTTCTGCTTGTAAGAGTGGATTGTGAGGGTGGTTTATACACTTGGTGACCTATATGAGTGTGGAGTGTTGAGATCTTTTGAAAATTTGGTTCAACATTTTGGGATTCCCAGATCTCAGTTTTATAGGCATTTACAGCTATGCCACCTGCTCTGTACTATTTATGTGAGTAGCATACATCCCCCTAAAGCGGCAGATACTCTGGGAATGGTGATTACTGCTTTTGGATAAGGTCATGAGGCATCAGTGTATTACTCAATTCAGAGTCTGGGGGATGGAGCTTTAACGTCAATCAAGAGATTATGGGAGAAAGTGTTAAACTTTCTATTGGAGGAGGGAGTGTGGGCTAGGATTCTAAAAAATTTCAAGTCTGCATCTAGAGATGCAAGGGTGCACCAAGATCTTACATGGAGTCTATTGGACCCCCTCTAGATTGTATACGCTTGGTCAGACCCCCCTGCTGGTGAAGCCAATTGGAGGTTGGAGACACAGCCCATGTTTTTGGTGGTGTGTTGAGATCCAGGAATTTTTGTTGAAGGTTCAGAGTTTTGTGTGTGATGTATTGGGCACTTGGGTTTTGTTTTGGATTGGGTGGGGTAATAGTCAGGGTTAAATGTTGATTCTGTGAATAAATGTTTTGCTTTTCTTTGTCAATTGTATGAATCAAGAAAAACTGTTTATCAGATGAAATAATATTAATTTATCAAATGTAAACATTTTATAGTTTTAAAAAGTTAAAATGTGATAATAATCAAGACTAGCATATTACTAAAAAAATATACAGGTTCACATAATTTTTCAGGACAGGTTCTGTTCAGATCTACTGCTTGTTCTACACCTGATCAGCCTAAATGTAGTCTACTATTTTTGAAGGCTTATTTGTTTGTGATCTTTTCTGGCAGTGAAAGGTATATGAGAAACTCTATTATTTCAACTTTGAGCATTTAATTTGTGTATTTTGATGAGAAAAGTGCATTTTGTGTAAGCATTTAAAAAAATAATTTCTCCCATACTTTGTCATTTAAGTATTATCGAAATCAACATAATATCGAATCGTGAACCTCACATTGCCATATTGTCCCATACCAAATAGTTTGGAATAATGTACAGATTTTGCTATTAATGAGAGAGATTTGTACTTTTATCCACCAAAGTGCCAATCAATTGATCACAATGTATAGTTAGGACATTAATAATGTGAAAAATGACTATTACAATTTGAAAATAAATATTGTAAACTACTTTAAAGAATTCTCATCAAAAATTCCTCCACATGCAGCAATGACAGCTTTGCAGATCCTTGGCATTCTAGCTGTCAGTTTGTCCAGATACTCAGATGACATTTCACCCCACACTTCCTGTAGCCCACTTTAGCCTTTTCTTTTTGATTTTCTGTTTCAAAAGTTGTTTTCTTTTAAATTCTTCTCATAAGGCATAAGGCACCCATGAGCCTTCTCTTTATTGTTGTACATAAAACATCTCTGGTTACGTAGTGTAACCCTTGTTCCCTGAAAAGCGGAACGAGATGCTGCGCTGAGAAAAGCACTTTGGGAACAATCCTATGTTGTGACCAGCTGTGAATATGTGTATAACACGTCAATGAACATTGACCAGAATTTATAGCCTCGGCTGGTGAGATCATTAGATGCACCTGTGGCCAGGCTATAAATAGATACGTCACCAACGTGTCGTCAGATATATATATTTTTTTAAGAGCAGTCCTGGGACATCCCAGTGCAGCAAAGAAGAGCAGCATTTCATTCCGCTTTTTTCAGGGAACAAGGGTTACACTACGTAACCAGAGACACTCCCTTTACAAAAAGCTTCACTAGGATGCTATGCTGAGAAATGCGCTTTGGGAACGAGAATACCCACGCCGCCGCACTGAGGCTGTACGGACCCCTACGGTTGTGAAGTGTGCTCACAAGAATGCAAGAGGTCTCAGACAAGAGCTTGAGATGTCGACTCAAGGACATAAGAGCCCGGAGTAGCATGAGCATCCAAACTATAAAATCTGATGAATGTGTGCAGAGAGGACCAGCCTGCCGCATCACAAACTTGCTGCAGAGGGACCCCTCTAGCCAAGGCTTTAGAGGAGGCGACCCCTCTGGTGGAGTGAGCCCTGATACCTACTCATAGGCCAGGGCAATAGCATACCTCACACAATGTGACATAGTCTGCTTGGTGTTGGCCACCCCCCTGTTGCGGCCCCCATGGCAGACGAATAATTGCCCTGACTTATGCCACTGGCTAGTGTGGTGGACGTAAGTCTGAAGGGCACGGACTGGACAAAGTCTGTGAAGTCTTTCCTGCTCCGGCATTACAAACGGTGGGGGGCAGAAAGCTTTAAGAGTGACAGGATGTAATGTCGAGAAATGCACCTTAGGAAGGTAGTCAGTATGAGAGTGCAAAATTGCTTTAGCCATACCTGGGGAAAATTCTTAACAGGCCGGCAAAACAGACAGAGCCTTTAGATCCCTAATCCTCTTAAGAGAGGTGATAGCCATAAGAAAGACCATCTTGAGAGTCAGAAGTCTGTCGGACGCTGACTCTAGAGGTTTAAAGGGCGTCTCAACCAGACCCTCCAGGACTATTGCCAAGTCCCAAGAAGGAGTCCTGGTCCTAACAGGAGGCCTCAGTCGCATGGCTCCACGAATGAAGCGAGCGAGCAGAGGATGCCTCCCCGAAGGCACCCCTTCAATCAAGGCATGGCAAGCCAAAATGGCGGCCACATAAACCCTGAGACTAGCGGGGAATAAGCCTGCTGACTGTTTTCCCTGCAGAAAGTCCAGAACTGAAACAATCTGGCAGTTAACTGGATATGCACCATGTGAACTGCAACATCTTTCAAAGACACTCCACTTATTGGCGTAGATTCTTCTGGTAGAGGGAGCCCTAGCACTTAGAATGGTCTCGATAACCTCAGGTGAAAGCCCAGTGTCCCTCAGTTGGTACCCTTCAGGGGCCAAACAAGAAGTTCCACAATTCGGGCTGGGGATGAAATATCGTCCCCACATTCAGGTGTCCAGGGATATACATCACCCTTAGTGACTGGAACTTGCCCTGGGCCCAAAGGAGAATCCGACATGCCAGCAGATTCAAGTGGCGAGAACGTAGACCTCTTTGATGATTTATGTAGGAGACTGCTGCTGTGTTGTCCACCCGCACAAGGACATGGCAGCCTCTCAGATGTTGGAGGAAGTATTTCAGGGCCGTAAATACTGCCATCAGCTCAAGGCAGTTGATGTGCCAATCGAGCTGGTGACCCTCCCATTCCCCTTGGGCTGGACAACCACTCAAGACCGCACCCCAGCCCGTCAGAGAGGCGTCTGTCGTTAGCATCCTGCGACGACATGACTCACCTAGAGTGGGACCCAAGGTAAGAAACCGGGGTCTGAACCACATAGAAAGGGAACGAAGTGCTCGCCGCGTAACCCTTATTTGCATTAGGGGACTGGCCCTTGGTTGAAATCCCCTGGCTTTTAGCCACAGCTGAAACGGTCTCATATGGAGAAGCCCCAAAGGAATCACCGTGGACGCAGACGCCATGAGACCTAGTATTTGTTGATACTGGTAAACAGTGCAACCTTGACCTAGCCTGAGTTTGCTCAGGGAGTTCTGAATGGACATAATACGAGCGGGAGACAACTGTGCCCGTATCGTGATCAAATTCCATATAACCCCCAGATAGGTAATTCCCTGGGTAGGAGAAAGAACGCTCTTCCCGACATTGAGTCTCAGACCCAGTGAACACAGATGAGCCAAGACAGTATCCCTTTGCTGAACTGCCAGTTCTTGAGACTGTGCTAGGATCAGCCAGTCGTCTATGTAATTCAGAATGCGGATGCCCTGGAGTCACGGTGATAGGGCTAGGCCGAATGGAAGAACCCGATACTGGAAGGCTTCGTCCCCGAAAGCAAACCTCAGGAACTTCCTGTGATGTGGCAGAATTCCAATATGGAAATATGCGTCCATGAGATCGATCGTGACCAGCCAATCATAATGTTGTATCTGAGACACAACCATCTTGACAGTTAGCATCTTAAACTTGAACGCCCTGACTGAGCAGTTCAAGTCTCAAAGATCTAAAATCGGACGCAACCCCCCACCCATCTTGGGAACAAGGAAGTATCTGCTATAATATCCTGACTCTTTCTCTAGAAGGGGAACACATTCTATGGCCCCTTTGACCAAGAGATTTTGCAGCTCTTTCCACAGTAGACATGCCTGCTCCGGTTTTACGGTAGTGGGAACCACGCCGTTGAAACGTGGAGGGCGGCGAGCAAATTGAATTCTGTAGCCTCTTTCTACTGTCTTCAGAACCCACATAGAAATACCTAGCAGAAGTTTCCATGCTGCCAGGTTCTCTCAGATGGGTATTCATTTTGACACTTCCTGTTAAGGGGGTGTTCAGTGTTCCACGTCCTGGATTAAGGCAGGAAGCAACGGTACACCCAGCTCTTTGTTGGAAGCCTCTATCACCCGAAACACCAGAGGCGGCGGGAGTGAAGAGGTTTCGTGAGGGTATCAGGAGGGCCAAAGTGGATGGTACACGTGCCCCGTCCCGAGGGGAACTACCCCGAAACCAGGGCATTAACTAAGAAAACTCTGTCCATATCCCTGATGTCTGAAAGGTTAAGCCATAAATGCCTCTCCGTGCTGACTAAAGCGGACATAGACCGGCCAATAGCATGGGCTGTCTGCTTGGTCGCACTGAGAGATAGATCTGTGGCCTGAAGAAGTTCAGAGAAGGCTTCTTCGTCAAGCGTTGCACCCGCACACAGGTCTCTCAGTAGGTCAGCCTGGTAACATGGCCATGGTGTGCAGCACAGCACCAGTCTGACCTGCCTTTTGATAAGCCCTCCACACTAGCATGGATGTAGTCCTGTTTTTTCAATGATGATGCCGAACCTGGCGAGAGGTCCCTTCGACCGGTGGCATCATTGAATACCCTCACGCCTCAGCACCCACGATAGTCGAATATAACGATGTCGAGGGCACGTGAACGTGAGAAGTATAAGGCTTCCTCCACGAACGAGAATGCTCGTCGTGGAGGTCATCAAAGAAGGGAAGGGACTGATGAGGTGTTCCCTTCCCCTGGCCACCAGACAGAAATCTGTCCTCTAATTTGGAGCGTTTGGGGGTTTCTTGATCGCGTGGCCAGTCTAACTGAAGTCTGGCCACTGCACGAGTAACCACATCGAGTAACTCCTCAGAAGATTTTGAGTCATGTTTGGAGTGTTCAGATGTGGGTAATTCGAAGTCTGCAGACCCAAGAGAATCAAGGTCCCCCTCATGAACTGAAGAAGCACCGGAGCGCGCTTCAAGATCACGGGAAAGACCAGCCAGATCTGGGGAGAGAGCGAGTGAAAGGGATGGACCTGTCTCTCGCTCCTCAACCAGATCCATACGAGAGCCCCACGAATGAAGTGTGGGTGCCGGCTCTCGGAAGTAAGTAAGGCGAGCACAAAGCATTTTGACCGAAAGTAGGTCGCAATGCACACACCCGCCCTGTCCCAACTCGAGAGCAGCATGCTCTTCCCCCAAACAAACAAAGCAAAACTGATGCGAGTCCCTATCAGTCATAGACTGTAGACAGGGGAGCACGCATTTTTTGCCTTGACTCTCCGACATATTATATATATTCATACACACACACACACACACACACACACACACACATACAGTATACACACATGTCAGAAAAACTGTAGAGAGAATTATTTATTTCAGCTTTTATTTCTTTCATCACATTCCCAGTGGGTCAGAAGTCATTCCCAGTGGGTCATACACTTTAAATTGTTTAACTTGTGTCAAACTTTTTGGGTAGCCTTCCACAAGCTTCTCACAATAAGTAGCTGGAATTTTGGCATATTCCTCCAGACAGAACTGGTGTAACGGAGTCAGATTTGTAGGCCTCTTTGCTCACACATGCTTTTTCAGTTCTGCCCTCAAATGTTCAATCAGATTGAGTTCAGGGCTTTGTGATAGTCACTCCAATACCTTGAATTTGTTGTTCTTAAGCCATTTTGCCACAACTTTGGAGGTATGCTTGGGGTCATTGTCCACTTGGAAGACCCATTTGTGACCAACCTTAAACTTACTGGCTGATATCTTGAGATTTTGCTGCAATATATCGAAATTATTTTCCTTCCTCATGATGCCATCTATTTTGTGTAGTGCAGAAGTCCCTCCTGCAGCAAAGCATCCCCACAACATGATGCTGCCACCCCATGCTTCACGGTTGGGATGGTGTTCTTCGGCTTGCAATCCTCACCCTTTTTCCTTCAAACATAATGATGGTCTTTATAGCCAAATAGTTACATTTTTGCTTCATCAGACCAGAGAACATTTCTCTAAAAAGTAAGATCTTTGTCCCCATGTGCACTTGCAAGCTGTATTCTGGCTTTTTTATGGCAGTTTTGGAGCTGTGGATTCTTCCTTGCTGAGCAGCCTTTGAGGTTATGTCGATATAGGACTTGTTTTACTCTGAATATAGATACATGTTTCCTCCAGCATTTAACAAGGTCCTTTGCTGTTTTGGGATTGATTTTTACACCAAACTATGTTCATCTCTAGGAGACAGAATGCATCTCCTTCCTGAGCTGTATGATGGCTGCATGGTCCCATGGTGTATATATTTGCATACTATTGTTTGTATAAATGAACGTGGTACCTTCAGGTGTTTGGAAATTGCTCCCACAATTTGTTTTCTGAGGTCTTGATTGATTTCTTTTGATTTTGTCATGGTGTCAAGCAAAGTGGCACTTAGTTTGAAGGTAGGAATTAAAAGACGTTCACAGGTACACCTCCAATTCAGTACACCTCAGAAGCTAATTGACATTGTTTTCTGAAATTTCCAAGCTGCTTAAAGGCACAGTTAACTTCATGTATGTAAACATCTGACCCACTGGAATTGTGATAGAGTCAATTAAAAGTGAAACAATCTGTCTGTAATCAATTGTTGGAAAAATTACTTGTGTCATGCACAAAGTAGATGTCCTAAATTACTTGCCAAAAATGTTCTTCACAGGTTTCATGAGAATCACCCTTTAAAACACAACAGTGTTTGCCCCCTTTTTCAGCTGTCTTGGTTCCAGAAGTATTTTTCCATTCAGTGTTCCATATTTTTTTTTTCATAGATATTTCATAAAAGAGTTATTATATAGAATGGAAAAAGAGGCCACACTATGCATATATTGTTTATTTTTGCACAGACGCGTTTCGGCGTGTGCCTTCTTCAGTGTGCAACAAAATCACAATGTACCCAGTCTTATATAACCACACCCATATTAACACCAGCCTATAATTGTATAGGCCGTCCGATTGTATCTGGGAATCAATCTGTGACTGAGCCGTTGTCTAAATTTATTGATCATCATATAAAGGACTTTAAGTGCATAATCTGCCATCCTTTTTAAAAGACACTACTGACTTTTTAGTAAAATTGTCATGTATTGGAGAGGTTAATGCAACCGATGTTTTGTGTTCTATGGATGTGTTCAGCTTGTATTCTAATATTCCGCATGATGCAGGTTTGGTGGCCTTAGGGCATTACCTAGAAAAGAATCAAATACTACATACTGAGTTTTTACTGACACTGGCGAAGGAAGTTCTAACAAAAAATTATTTCATGTTTCAAAAAAGTTTTTACTTACAAACTCAAGGGACTGCTATGGGTTCTCCCATGGCACCTAATTATGCTAATCTTTTCATGGGTAAATTTGAACAGGATTTTGTCTATAATGATAATCCTTTTAAACAATATTTGAATGTGTGGTGTAGATACATAGATGATGTATTTTTTGTATGGTTAGGTTCGAAAGAACAATTAATGGCTTTTTACAGTTATGTAAACACTAGATTGCCCTCCATCAAATTTACATTAGACTATGATTTCAGTGCCTTGGCCTTTTTGGATGTTTTAGTGAGAAAGGTGTATAATATGCTACATACTGAAATTTTTCGTAAGGAAACGGACCGCAACTCTTTGTTGCACTACCAGAGTTTTCATCCTCCTTCTCTTAAGCGTAGTCTGCCTTATAGTCATGTATTGAGAGTAAGACGTATTTGTAATGATGATGAGAGTTTTGAATGACAAGCGGGGGAACTATGTCAAAGATTTCTTGATAGGGGTTATGCATACAATTTAGTGAGTGATTGTTTAGAGCGTGCGCGGAGTACCCAACGGGTAGACTTGATGACCAAACGTACTAATCAGAACAATTCTAATAACACAGCAGTTACGTTTGTATCCACTTATGGTCAGATCTCTAACAGTTTAAAGAGTATTGTGCATCGCCATTGGCACATTTTAAGCAGTGATCCGGCTATAGGACACAGTTTTCAAGTGCTGCCACGAAGCTGCTATAAACGAGCACCTAACCTTCGAGATCGGTTAGTGCGGTCGCACCTCCCTGTACCTATTAAGTTGCCTTTTCCCTTCAAAATTCCACATGGAAATTTTAGATGTCTGAACTGTGCAGCATGCAATTTTATGCTCACAGCTAATTCATTTACACATCCAAAAACAGGCAGGATATATAAAATAAAGTAAAGGACAGAATTACATGCGTATCTACTTTTATTGTGTATTTATTGACGTGTCCGTGTGGGTTACTCTATGTGGGCAAAACGAAGCGACAACTTAAAACCGTATTAGGAAGAATGATGAAAAATCATCAGTTGCAAAGCACTTTAATTCTGCGGGCCATGCTGTCAATTCGCTCAAATTTATGGGCTTAGAATGCGTTGATCAGGCTCCAAGAGGGGGAGACCGTGAGAACCGCCTCTTACAATGAGAAGCTTGGTATATTTTTAACTTAAACACATGTATCCCGTGTGGGATGAATGATGACCTATCATTAAGTTGTTTCTTATAATTGGAACAATTGCATTCATTTTTGTAAATATTTTTGCAAATGTATAACAGCCTCATCTGTGTACTGTTGGTATTATTGGTCTGATCATTATCCTATATTATAGGCTGGTGTTAATATGGGTGTGGTAATGGGTGTGGTTATATAAGACTGGGTACATTGTGATTTTGTTGCACACTGAAGAAGGCACACGCTGAAACGCGTCTGTGCAAAAATAAACAATATATGCATAGTGCGGCCTCTTTTTCCATTCTATATGTTATCTTTTAGGCCAGCACTCTTAAAAATCATCATATACACCGAGTGAAGCCTGCTCTCATCCTCACATAAAAGAGTTATTAGCCATGAACCAAACCAATCAGATTCAAGAAGAATCACGACATTACACAATTTGATTTGAAGCTAAAAAACATTTAAAAATCAATTGACAGAGTCATTTTTTTAAACAGTTGAAATAATGTGGACTTAAGGCTTCAACAGTAATATATACCATTGATTAACAACCTTAGAGGTTATGGTAGGTCTGTCTTTGAAGGTAAATAAGTTATTGTTACATGTGATGATCATTATGTGAATTAGATAGATGAATTAGACTATGGAAAAAATAAATGGGATTTTTACTTCCAGAACGAGACTGTCGTGCTGTATTATGCAACATACTGAAGTCATTTGAATCAAATGAATACAAGCTGTAGTCAAAACATCTAAAAGTCTAAATGTCTATTTGTGTGTTATTTATGTATGTTTGTGATGATATATGTCAGATGTGACGGCCATCATCTTCGTGGCAGCCAGTAGCAGTTATAACATGGTCATCAGAGAAGACAACAGCACTAACCGCCTGCGCGAGTCTCTCGATCTGTTCCGCAGCATCTGGACGAACAGGTTTCATACTTCTGCTGTTTCACACATTCTCCATGTCACATGGGATCTACCTTTTTAGGCATTTTATCAGCAGTACAAGTACTCGGGGGTGGTACACTAGGGATGTGCACAAATAGTTGACATTTGGTTAACCATTTGAAGTATCTGTATTCGAAAACCAAACTCACTATTCAGTTATTGTGCACGTGCAATAGATGTTGTCAACCAGACGCAAGCCAGGCTGGAATCTTGAAGGGGTCCTAGTCAATATTTCAAGTATATGGCATGCGCCTGCGCTGTTTTTCTAAACGAGCTGGAGAGACGTCTTTGACCATTGCGCTGCATCTTGTTGTTTTTGTTTTTCAGTGTCTCGTGCAGGACCACAGAATGTTTTAGGCTATATTAACACTGCAGCTGAATGTGGCCCAAATCTGATTTTCTGCTCAAATCCTATTTTTTTTTTTTAAGGTTGTTCAAATTTTAGATACAACACACATATATATGTACTGTACTGTGGAAAAGTCTTGTTTTACAAAAGCATGTGTTTTAAAATGGATATTTATATCTTCAGCTTTAGTGTGTCAATAGGAAACATAAATGTTAGACTCCCAAACAATACTTTTGCAAATAGATAAGATTAGAATTGAAGAACAGGGAGCCCTGCAACAGATGTCATGGCCCCCACAAAGCCCCTACACAGTGGTGTGCACCACTCCCGAAATGGAGGTGTTCCATCAAAAAAACCGACCTGGCGATCATCACACTGGTCAGAGCCCAATTCTCTATGTGTCTATTCCCCACATCGATGACAGCCCCATCGCCCAAAACAATGAGTCTGGGGCAAAGCGAAACCTGAGTGCCCAACACTTCACCAAAAAACATGTCTCATCCTCCAATTGGCATCGCCAGCAGGTCACCAAGCCTATACAATCTAGAGGGGGCCAATAAAATTAGGAAAATCTTGAATTGCATAAGGCGTAACCTTGCGTCTCTAGATGCAGACTTCACATTTTTTAGAATCCTAGCCCATACTTCCTCCTCCAATACCAAATTGAAATCTTTCTCCCAAAATCTTTTGATAGAAGGTATATCTCTGTCCACCAAGACTCTGAATTAGCAGGGAGTAATACACTGATGCCTTATGACTTTTTCCAAAAGCAGTAATCACCAATCCCAGAGGACCTGCCGCTTTAGGGGGATGTACTGTATACTACTCCCAAATATAGTAGGCTACAGAGCATAATAAATTCTGTAAATTCAGCTGAGCTATTTGTATCAGAGATGTCATAACTTTACTTAACCGGTTAGCCAAAATCTTTGACAACATTTTTACATCTAGCTGGATCAGGGAAATTGGGCGTTAACTTATTTTTAAATGATATTTATTGGCATTTTGTGCAGATACAACATCTTGTATAAATAAACCACAGCTCTGCTTTTCCTCCCAACCCTGGTTGTCCTTGGGGCATTAGGGATGGAGTAGCATCTACATCTACTCCATCCCTAATGCCCTAAGGACAACTCACACAACACATACAACAAGTACAAATAACAATAGTAATACTATAAGTGTAATATTTAAATTATACAATAAATGTACAATACAATAAAATACAGTAATACAAAAATAAAACAGTTAATCTTCATGTGCATTTTCAAGTGGCAGATCAATGGCATCAATATAATTTAACAAAGGTTTCCATGTTTTATGAAAGGTTTTTAAAAGAAAAACTGTTTTTGTTCCAGCTTTAAACACAAGTGAACAGGACCAGAACATGTGAGTGTGATTGGCTGGAGATTGTCTGCACCTATTGCAAATGTCACTTCTGTCTGGGTATATTTTGGCTAGTCTGGCATTGGTATAGTGTACTCTATGAAGAATCTTGCATTGCATCAACCTGTGCCGGGCACATATAGAGGAAGAATGTACTAAATCAATTATATAATCCCACTCTATTTCAAGTATAGCTTTTGTTCCAGCTTTTGTTCTCAGGTATTTGTGAGTGAAATAGAGGCGTCAGGATTTAATGAATCTATTAATTCATAAATGACAGAGATTAGCCATTTTCTGTCTGAGCAAAGAGAGAGAAGGATGTTCATTTTAGAATTAGGAGGGAGATTAGGAAACTGGGGAAACTGACTTTTTAGGATAAAGATATCTCTTTATCATAAAGGTCCTTGATGGTACTGAGACCCCTAGAAGACCAGTCACGAAAAACTGGATCAGAACATGATGGTAGAAAAGATAAATGGTTCAATATAGGAGCCAGAGTTGATGGTCTGATTAACCCAAAATGCTTTCTAAATTGAACCCATATTTTAAGAGTAATGGCCACTACTAAACTGTCTGAGACATGTTTACTATTTATAGGAAGCTGAGAGCAAATCACAGAATGAAGGGAGAATTTTGAGGATGACAATTCCATTCAGGCCCAAACAGGATGTTCAGAAAATCTTGAGGAGTTGGTCCAATACAAAAGCTTATTGATATTACAGGCCCAGTAATACTGTTGAAAATTTTGTAAAGCGAGGCCCCCTTTGGACTTTGAGAGTTTGATAACCTTCTGCCTTATCCGTGCACACTTGCCGCCCCACAAAAAATAGTTGTTGTCTGATTTAGTGACAAAAAATTACTTGTTAATGAGAATGGGTATATGCTGAAAGAGATATAAAACATTGTCAATACAAAATTGTCATTCCCTATCTGTCACTCACTCGACATTGTGTCGATGAGTTGACACTAGGGGTCGCTCCTGCGGAGCCCAGACATCTCTGATCTTGAGAAAAGGCCAATGGAAATTGGAATTTGCATGCCACTCCCCCGGACATACGGGTATAAAAGGAGTGACGCTGCAAACAGACATCAGATATCTTCTTCGGAGCCGAGCGAGCAAGTTCACAGAGCTGAATTCCTCTGCCGCCTCCATTCATCTCTCTACGCTTTTGGATTTATGGCGCATTCCAGCGGTCCTCCCCCTCGCACACCACGGTTGTTCTGAGCAAATACCCCTGGGCTCTTCAGCAGCAGAAAACTATGGAGTGAACAACTTCGTTTATATTTTATATTCGTTTGATCTGGACGGACAACACAGCGATGATTGCGTTCATCAGCCGCCAAGGCGACCTACACTCTCGTCGAATGTCACAACTCAACCCACATCCCGGGCCACCTCAACAGCACAGCGGACGTGCTGTCGTGACAGGTTACGCTCAGGAGAGAGTGGAGACTCCACCCTCAGGTGGTCCATCTAATCTGGAGTCGATTCGGCAAGCACAGGTAGACCTGTTCGCTTCCCCAGAATCCTCCCACTGTCCACTTTTGTACTCTCTGACCAAGGCTCCCCTCGGCACAGATGCCCTAGACCCTGGGGCTGCGCAAGTATCCCTTTGAGCCCCTTGAGTCAGCAGAGCTAAAGGCGCTCTCTCTGAAGACCGCCCTCCTGACGGCGCTCACCTCTATCAAGAGGGGGTAGGGGACCTGCAGGCGTTCTCTGTCAGTGAACTGTGCCTAGAATTCGGTCCGGCTTACTCTCATGTCATTCTGAGACCCCAACCGGGCTACGTGCTCAAGATTCCCACAACCCCTTTCAGGGATGAGGTGGTGAACCTGCAAGCGCTGCCCCAGGAGGAGGCAGACCCAGCCTTGGCGCTGCTGTGTCTGGTACGCGCTCTGCGCATCTACTTGGATCGCACGCAGAGCTTAGAAGCTCCGAGCAGCTCTTTGTCTGCTTGGGTGGACCGCGGAAGGTAAGCGATGTCTCCAAACAGAGGATCGCCCACTGGGTCGTCGATGCCATCTCTATGGCATACCACGGCCAGCACGTGCTGCCCCCTGCACGCCTACGAGCCCATTCTACCAGGGGTGTTGCGGTTTCTTGGGCGTTGTCCCACGGTGCCTCTCTAGCAGACATATGTAGAGCCGCAGGGTGGGCAACACCTAACACCTTTGCAAGGTTCTATAACCTCAGGGTTGAGCCAGTTTCATCCCGTGTGTTATCAGGTGACGCAAACAGGTAAGTTCGGGTCAGCTGGCCGGGTGTATCGCTTGTGTGAGACATGCACTCTTTCCCCAGTTGCGTTCGCAAGAAGTGTGAACCCTGGACGTTCTTCCTCCCTAGCCTAGTGGCCTTCAGGTCTTCAGAGAGGCTCGTACTGAGGTAAGTGCTCCACATGTGCTGGTTGTCCCCCTAGGCAACCCTGTGTGATGTATATTCCGCAAAATGGTTTCCCTTCCGGTAACCGTGTCTTCCTTGGGCAGAGGGCCATCTGTCCTTGGTCACCGTGTTTGTAGTAACTCCTCCCCCCTTGGGTAGGATCTACCATGACACCGCTCCGCACGATGTGCTTCCGCTCCTAACTGGTAAAGACCATGTGTTGTATTCCACCTAACCCCCCCTCCCTCGGGGCCGGGTGTGGTCTCCACGGTGTCCTCCTCTTTGGAGGGACACCCCCCCAGCTTGCACCATATATTTGGCCCCCAGCCGGACGATTTTGTTCCTTTAACAATAGAGAGACCCATGGCTGGGTCAGCCAGTCCTTATACTCCTGAGCTGTTAGCCATTCCCCTAGGTGCAGGGGACCGCTTCATGCCTGCCAGTGTGTTTGGGGTAGTTATGCAACGGCTTGCTGCGCTGGCTACGAGGCAACCGCCAGTCTGCATAACTCGGTTTAGCTCTTGTGGCATTTTACATTGGGATCCCTAGTGTTAACTCATCGACACAATGTCGAGTGAGTGACAGATAGGGAATGTCGCGGTTACTGAGACATAAAGTCAAATACTAGATGTGAAGGGGGCAAACTTGGCATGTGCCTTGGTGAAGAGAAAAGGCCCCAGAATGTGTTGCATTGGTGTGCACAGATGCTACAGGGGAGGAGTATAATAATCAAATACATTATCAGCATCGAGGGACAGTACAACTTTGGCAGTGTCAGAGCTTGCTGAAAGGATTGTATTAAAAAGTCTTCTGGTATATAAAAAAGTGTCTCCATATCATGAAACCTTTTTGGTCTGGTCATAACAGCAGGCAACACTTGCTGAAGGCAAAGGGCAATAACCTTAGATAGAATTTTAAAGTCCACATTTAACAATGGAATTGGCATGTAGCTACTGCAAAGCAGTGGATCTTTATCTTTCTTAAGCAACAATGCAATGGATGCCTCAGACATGGTTGTTAGGAGCCGGCCTGAAAGAAAGGCTTCATTTTATAATCTTTGTAGAATTGGGGCTAGAACGGAGAAAGTCTTATAAAGTTAGATGGTAAACTATCAGGGCCAGGAGATTTGCCATTCTGAAGTGAATTAATTGAGTCTTGTACTTCTGTGCTAGACACAGGCCTGCCCAAATCATTTGTGGAGCCATCGTTTACGCAAGGGAATATTAGTTGATCAAAGGGTTTGGGCAATTCCAATTTTTTGAGTTACATTCTGAGGAATAAAGATCCAAATAGTATTTTGAAATGTTTATTAATTTCCTATGTCACCCTTAGAAGATTTCTTTTTGGGGATCAGTCTAGATGCACGAACAGTTCGAGATTGAAATGCAAGTGATTTGCCATCTTTTTCACAAAATTACAAAAAAATGCTTCCCAGCACTGAACAATTGCTTTTCAACTTTGTGAGCTGCAGATGTTTTTTATAAATTGTGAGTGAAGGGGTCAGAGAATATTGGAGGTCCAGTTTAGAAAGTTGGTCAGATATTTCTGCCATCCTGGCTTTCTCAAATCTCAACTGAAAGACATATACAATTATTTGTCCACATATATAGGCTTTGAATGCCTCCCACAGCGTGTTGCTGCTAATAGAAATATTGTAATTTATTTCAAAATATAGACATATGGATGTGAGGAAATCTTTTTTTTTTTTCAGAAACTAAATGTGAACTAAATCTCCATTGTTTAGAATGAATTATTGCTTGTGGAAACTTATGTATCTCTCTGGAAACCTTGTCTTCCTTTTTTACTCTTATTCAAACTGCAAACTTTATATTTTCCCAACAACACATTATAACCCCAACCACGAGAATATCTTAGAGTTATTACTGCAAGGCATATAAATAAAATTACAAATTCCTTAAGTGACAAAAATTTTTTAACAGCACCTCAAATTAAACTTGTTGAGACTCCGCACTGTCCCAGAAACTTGCACTCGAACCATGATGGGGAAAGGGCAAAGAATCAGTTGGGCGAAGAGAGTGTTTGTGCCCAGTTGTCAGATTTCCTTCTTAGTAATGAAACTCGGAGACTTTATATTCTCCAATGCTTGACCTAGGATTCATGGCTGCTGCCAGATGGGCACAGGCTCATCAAAACTGGACAGTTTTGGAAAAACATCGTGGTCTGATGAATCTTGATTTCTGCTGAGGTACACCGATGGTAGGCTTTTGCAGCCTCAGCTTTCTGTTCTTGGCTGACAGGAGTGGAACCCAACATGGTCTTCTGCTGTTGTAGCCCATCCACCTCAAGTTTCAATGTGTTGTGCATTCTGAGATGTTATTCTGCTCACTTCAAATGTACAGAGGGTTTATCTGGGTTTCCGTAGCCTTTCTGTTAGCTTGAACCCGTCTGGCCATTCTCTGTTGACCTCTCTCATCAACAAGGCATTTCCGTCCACAGAACTGCCGCTCACTGGATGTTTTTAGTTTATGGTACCATTCTGAGTAAACTGGAGACTGTTGTGCATGAAAATCCCAGGAGATCAGCAGTTACAGAAATACTCAAACCAGCCTGTCTTGCACCAACATTCATGCCACAGTCAAAATCACTGAGATAAAATGTTTCCCCCATTCTGATGGTTAATGTGAATATTATATACGTCTAGGTTACTATTGTGCCGAATGAAGAGACACTAGGGGACTTCCTTGAAGGCCTCTGTTACCTATGGCCAATGAGAATTTGGCAGACAGAATTTGCTTGTCCCTCCCCCGGACATATGGGTATAAAAGGAGGGAATCGTTCATCGGTTCATTCAAGTTTTGCACTGAGGAGCTAAGGTTCGGTCGTTACAGTGGCTCGGTTCAGCGTCTTGGCCGGGGGGATTCAAAGTATTGTTCCCTCCATCAGGTAACGGAGGTTATAACAGTAACCTAGACGTTCCCCATCCGTCGCTCACTCAACGTTGTGTCGAATAGGTGTCCATGTTCAATCACGCCATGCGCTGAACCATGTACGTGAGCTGCTGATGCAGGTGCAGCAAGGCAGTTGCGTGCCAAAGTTACAGGCTGCATCAGACTGCAAGTACCCTTCCCCAACGCCCCACAAAAATGTCATAAACTTTTAGGTTCCCGGCATCCCGAAGGGGGAGAACAAAGCGAAGTGCCAAGCATGGGAGCAGGCCGCGCCAGCCGCTCCTTTTCTCTCTCTATGTTTCTCGCATAGAGTTAAAGTGGCTGGGGCCATTTTAACACTATAACATGCATCGGGGAAGGCGTTCTTTTCCAACTCCTATTCTTTCAGGGGGAAGACCCTGCAGAGACCACCACCTGCCCAGGCTGGGTGGAGGTAAAGTGTGGCAAAATACGTCACATGGGTTTTCAGGCCACATGTGGAGCTAACATGGTGGTAGATCCTACTTGCTACGAGGGAGGAGTTGCTACAAACACTGTGACCGGGGGGCAGCAGGGACTGCCCAAGGGAGACGCGTGTCCGCCAGTAAGTGGACCGTACTGCGGAAAATATTCACAGGGGGATTAATCAACAAAGGCCCATCCTGTGGAGCACCTATTCCAGTATAGAGTAATTAGTACCATAGTGGGTCTGGTCGGGGAATTCCTCCACTGAATTTGCAGACCAGAGGGCCAGGGAGGAAGAACATCCAGGGATGCAAGTTTAGTGGACTCTCCTGGGCAAAAGAGCTCACGTGATCACCTCAGTGGAAGGGAAAGGCACTATGTGCAAGCAGAACACCTGGTCAGATGTTCTGCATTCCCGAGTTCTATGCACTAACGACTCCGTGGGAAAGCCTCTGTTTGGAGACAGCGTTTCCGTTTCGTTGTCCACCAAAGCAGACAAATAGTTGCTCAGAACATATAAAGCTCTGCGTGTGGTCCACATAGGTACGCAAAGCACGCACCGGACACAGCAATGAAAAGGATGGGTCTGCCGCCTCCCGGGGCAGCGCTTGCAGGTTCAATACCTGGTCCCTAAAGGGGGTCATAGGAACCTTGCGCACGTAGCCCAGTCGTAGTCTTAGGACAACATGGGTGTCTGCCGGACCGAACTCCAGGCAAGTGTCACTGACAGAGAACAATTGCAGGTCCCCTTGATGGAAGCGAGCGGAATCAGGAGGGCCGTCTTCAAGGAGAGGGTTCTAAGCTCGACTGATTCTGATGAGAGATCCCATGAGGGGAACAGGCATGGCCTGGGAGGATTCAGCCTCCGGGTGCCTCTAAGGAACCTGATGATCAGATCATGCTTCCCTAGGGACTTACCGTCCACTGCGTCATGGTGAGCCAATATGGTGGCTACATAAACCTTCAACGTGAATGGGGACAGCTTCCCCTCTACCTCTCCTCCAGAAATGAGAGCACTGATCGAACTGCGCACCTCTGCGGGTCTTCAGATCGGGAAGAACGCCATTTCTTGAACAAGTGCCACTTCAGGGCGTAACGTTGCCTGGTAGAGGGAGATCTGGCTTGGTTGATTGTGTCTACAACAGCAGGTGGTAGGCCTCTTAGATCTTCCGCATCCTGTCCAGGGGCCAGACGTGGAGGTTCCAGAGGTCTGGGCGCAGATGCCAGAGGGTGCCCTGTCCCTGAGAAAGAAGGTCCTTCCTCAGGGTAATTCGCCAGGGAGGGGCTGTCGCGATGAGTGTGAGATCCGAGAACCAAGTCTGTGTGGGCCAATAGGGGGCCACTAGAGTGACTTGTTCCTCGTGCTCCCTGACCTTGCACAGCACAAGTGCAAGTAGGCTCACTGGGGGAAATGTGTACTTGCGCAGCCCCAGGGGCCAGCTGTGTGCCAGCACATATATCCCGAGGGGAGCCTCCGCTAGGGAGCACCAGAGCCTTCTATTAGACATTCCCTCAAATGCCGCCACCCTGCCCATCTCTGTGTGCCACTCTTGAAACTAGGGGGCTCCAGCAGACTAACAACCCCTAAAATTATTTGTCTGCCAATCATAACACTGGCTAGGACCCAATTTTTTATGTATATATCCCCCAAATTAATGACCGCCTAAAATACAAAGTCTGGGGCAAAATTCTATTTGAGTGCCCAATACACTTGAGTCACACACAAAACTCTGAAACTGATCTTAACACACCACCAAAAACCATGGGCTGTGTCCCCATCTTCTGATTGGCATCGCTAGCAGGTGGGTGTGTCTTTAAGACCAAGCATATACAATCTAGAGGGGGTACAATTGAATCTATGTAAAATTTTAAATTGCATAAGGCACACCCTTGCATCTCTAGATGTAGACTTGAAGTGTTTTAGAATCCCAGCCCACACTCCCTCCTCCAATACCAAGTTTAAATCTTTCTCCCATAATCTCTTGAGAGAAGTTGAAGCTCAGTCTCCCAGACTCTGAATTAGCAGGGAGTAATATACTGATGCCTCATGACCTTCTCCAAAAACAGTAATCACCACTCCCAGAGTATCTGCTACTTTAAGGGGGTGTATGCTACTCCCAAAATAGTACAGAGCAGATGGCGTAGCTGTAAATACCTAAAGAATTGAGACCTGGGAATCCCAAAATGTTGAACCATATTTTCAAAGGATCTCAACACTCTCATATAGATCACCGAGCGTATTACCCTCCCTCAAAATCCACTCTGTCCAGCAGAATGTGAACTTATTAAAACATAATTTTGGGTTCAGTCATATGCTTGAAGCAGCATTTAAAAAATGTCAGAATTAAACACTTTTGTCCATACCAAGAGCAAATGCGAGATAGCGGTGTGTAACTTAACTTCTCTGATTAGTTTGATAGAAAGGCTTTGCAATGGCAAAATAGGAGCAAGAACTTCCTGTTCAATACAAAACCAGTGAGGGGCTCTCTCAGGTGGAAGTGACTAATGAACCAAAGGTCTGAGACCAAATGCATAGTAATAAAACAAAATCTTGGGTAGGCCTAGCCCACCTTTTTCAGTCAGCCTATGTAACTTACTGAAATGTAATCTGGGATGTTTACCATTCCAAATGAAGGACTTTGATATGCTATCAAATTGCTTGAAATAAGAGAGGGGGACATATATAGGAAGATATTGTAACAGGTAGTTGAATATTGGAATACAATTCAATTTAATAACATTAACCTACCCAATCATAGATAAATGTAATGAAGCCCACTTGCCCACAGTGCTTGAAACACTTTTTATTAAAGGGTCAAAATTAACTAACTAAATCACACAAATTTGCTGGGAATAAAATACCCAAATACTTAATGTGGAAGGAGATATCATAACTGGAAGGCGCCTGGCTGAAAAGCCGTTACTGGGCAGTATTCTGTCAGAACCAAAGCTTCGGATTTAGATAAATTAACTCTGTATCCTGAGAACTTGGAAAAATAATTAATAATTCTGTGGAAGCAAGGCATAGTCAAGTTAAGTCAAGTCAATTTTATTTGTATAGCGCCTTTCACAACACACATCGTTTCAAAGCAGCTTTACAGAAGATCAGCATTAACAGACGATAAAACTGTAATGTCTATAAAGTCGATGAATCATCATTGTGCAATTTAGATAAAATACGATTCTTAATCGTGTTTAAAAATAATTAAATAATAATTGTATTAATAACCCCAGTGAGCAAGTTGTGGCAAGGAACACAAAACTCCATAAGATGTAGATTAATAGAGAAAAATAACCTTGGGAGAAACCAGACTCACTCTGGGGGCCAGTTCCCCTCTGGCTAACATTATGAATGTAATGTAAATATTACTTATGTATAGTTAAAATCATGGTTTAAAATTATTAAACTAAGTAAGGGTTAAGGGTCAGTGTTTAAACATCTGACTGTCTTTGAAGTCCATCTTGATTAATTGCAGAAGTTCACATAGATGCAATTGTCCTTGTTAATTGGCTGATGAAGGCTTTAGTTGGCAATAGTTAGTCTATGCTGTTGTAAACTTTTTATCCTTCTAGAGAGTGGGAAACTCAGAAGGTAAGACCAGGAGACTCGGTTGTATCTTCAAGCAGGATTCTTTATTGAGAAATTCGTGCTGTCAGCAGCTGCAGGGACCAACATCTAACTAAGGGAACTTTACATTGTAATTTATACATGCATTTAGAGGGCAGTGCTTAGAGATAGACACAAAGCACCCAGGTGATAACTTTAAAGCATGCAAATGATGTATACAGGCATAGGAAACCCACCCTAGACTCCAGATTGTTACCAGTCCTAATCCAATCAGCATAACTATTCAGATACAGAGATGCTAATCCAATCAGCCTAACTATTTAGACAACTGGGGCTGGGGCTCCAATAGCCATTAAAAGACAGAGGATGAGATTGTCAGTAGTCTGACTAATTTAATTTACAATAGAGAGAACAGAACTGGAAGGAAATCTCTTGCTGGAATACTCTTTCTAACAGCTGATATATTTATCATTTATACCTTAAATGCTAAATGCAGTCTACTCTACTTTCCCAGTTTATATATGATTGTGTTTAACATTTTATAAATTTGTAATACAACAATTCCCCCTTTGAGAGTTCTAATAACTCTCACAAAATAAAAAATTTAGACACTTAAAAGTTCATTCTTGTAACTTGTGATCGTTACAGGCACATAGCACTTGCTCTGTGTTGTTTTTTTCTGTGATTGCATGCTGACACAGAACAAACATGCAATTAGGGTCCGTGAATTTCTTATGGGTAATAATGTTTTCTGGTTGGAACTGTTATTTTCTCGTGAGGTGCTTGAGTCATTTGTTGAATGAAACACTTGATACTGTGGACGCATAAATAGTACACAGCCTTTATCCACAGCCAGGGTTTACCTAGCAAGTTTCCAAACCATGAAGAATTATTTTCAGTCATCTGATGTAAATTTGCTGCAAGATCAAGAATGTCTTGTTGGATTTTGTTCAAGTTCTCTGTTGGATCCATTAAACCGGTGCAGCACTCGGGGCCGATAATGGTGCAGGCTCCCCCTTGCGTTGCTAGAATGTAATCCAAGGCCACTCTGTTCTGTAAGATCATTATCTTGTGTGAAGCGAGAGTGTCCTTGATGTTACCAAGGGCCAAAGCCGTATCATTGGCCAATTTCTGTACAGAATTTGATAAGCTTCTGACTTGATCAAGGGCCTGCATGACACCATAAGACGGGATTATTGCTCCAAGAGTTCTCGACCACCATGTTTGTGCACAAGTGAGTCCTGGAATGCAGCCATCTTCTTTGTTTGTGGAAGGTGGTGAATTTTGTAAATGTGTACAGCTTGGGGTGGAGTGTGTATTTTCTCTGATAGCCGGTAAAACATAAACCAGGGTGCACCTGCCATTGAATCGACTGGGTAGAATATTGTAGACAGAAGTTCCACATAACCAAAAAATGCCAGTCGGTGGAGGAATCATACACCACTGATTTATTGCCAAGAGTTTTGGAAGGGATGGTGTCCTGTGGAGACACTCTTCTAAGTCTTTGTCCTCTTTTCCTGCTGATGGAGTAATGTCTACATGGGATTTTGTTCTCACTTCGACCACAAAGCTGCAAAGTTCACGAGGAATTTCACCCAAGGCAGTCGAGGCTGGAGCATAATTTTCCATTCACCAAGGAAAAGTCATTGGCAAAAGTAGATCTGTCATAATGGGAGGAGCTGAAGTTAGGTTGCAGGATGGTAATCCAGGAATGCAACATGGAGAGGGTGGAGGAATTGTTACATTGTGACATGTATCCTTGTTGTATAATCCACTGGTATGATGATCAAAGAAGGTACACGTGTCACATTTGGAGATAGGGTGTGCCACCCATGGGATTCCTGCTCCTACTGAGGGTGCGTGTGGCATGCAAACGTCCTTTCCTGCAAACAAGGCACTTCTTGACATATTCATCAGCTCTAAGAATATGTTGTTTCTGGAGTCCACACTTTGTGCGATGTCCATGATGGTTAGAAATGTGACAATCTTGATCATGTTGATGGATGACTGAAGATTCCGTATGTGAGTCTCTGTGTTGTGTATTTTTTTTTTTTGTTCTTCTTGTGATACTGGGCTTGGCAGTGGGTCTAGTTGTTTTCTGGAAGTTGTGGCCTCATACACAGGTGAGGAGGTCGATGCCCATGGGTCTCGGGACAGCCATCAAGTGGTATCTGCAAAGAGGGTAGAAAGAAAAACAAAAGACAGTAGAGCAGTATTTGTTCAAACACCAGGGTTGTGTCCTAAAACAAAAGAGAGTAGAGCAGTATTTGTTCAAACACCCGGGTTGTGTCCTTTTCTGAGTCTGCTAATGTTGTTCCTTCTTTCCTTATTTCATAATTCCTTTGACACCTAAAGAACAGTGTGGTAAGGATGGACTAGTGGATGGGGAAGGCCTGTGAGGGAGTCTTCACCACAGGGTTTGTCCCCCGATGCATATTGCATTCGGTTCTTCCCTGGGCTCCTCACTGGTCTGTGTCCTATCCTATCCCTGTAGGTGGGGGAACAACTTTGCAGTGTGACACATGAGTCCAGGTTTTCTTTCCCTGACACAATACTGCAGCTGCTGTAATCAGCATCACTTGATGTGGTCCGTGCCACTTAGGCTCTAATGGCTTATTTCTGAATGTCTTTATCATGACCCATTGACCTGGGATGATTGTGTGTCCACCTTCTGGTGGAGTTTGCCAACACGACTCAACTCTCTCTTTGGCACTCTGTACTGCCTTTGTGAGGATTTCACAGTAGCTTATCAGGGCATCTGAGGCAATGTGTACATCAGCATTTCTAAGATCAATCACACCTGGCATTTGCATTGGGCGTCCAGTAATAATCTCATGAGGGCTCAGTCCTACTGATCTGTTAGGTGACGCTCTCATACTACACAGTACTGCTGGCAGCGCTTCTACAAAGGGTACTCCTTCCTGATGCATTTTGCTTAGCCTGGTTTTAATTGTTCTGTTACATCGTTCAACCTGTCCTGATGCTTGTGATCTGTATGGGTAGTGAAGATTCCACTTAATCTTCAACATTCTAGACACTTCCTTGACTACCTGTCCTGTGAAGTGTGTACCTTGATCTGAGTCAATGCAATCTGATAATCCCCATCTGGGTATGAAATCAGTGACAAGACATTTAGCAGTATGTGCAGCTGTAGCACGCCCTGTTGCATAAGCTTCTACCCATCTACAGAACTTATCTATTACTACCAAAACGTCAGTTTTTCCCTTACACGGAGGCAATGAAATGTAGTCAACTTGCAGGTGACGAAATGGTCCTGGTGGAGCTGGGGTATGTATTGCTGGTGTAGTAGCTGCTGGTACCTCATTATTTTTCTGACATGTAACACACCTCTTTGCTGTTGCAGTGGCTACAGTTCTGAATTTTGGATTCCACCATTGATTAGAGAACCTGTGATTCATTGTTGCTGGACCACTGTGACCCAAATTGTGTATTTGTTGAGCCAAATATGGCAGCAGTGATTCGGGAGCAACATACTTTCCCCCTTTGGTCCAGCAGCCAGATGAATCCACTGTGGCTCCTTTGTCTAACCATGTCCATGCTTCATACAGAGGAACGTATTTGTACAGATCAATTATTGATTCAGGAGGCAGAATTGTCTCCTGTGCTATACTACCTGAACACACTTGTACAGTTGCATAGGAACAAGCTTGTTTAGCTGCTACATCAGCAAGAGCATTACCTTTAGCTTCCATTGTATTAGTGGTGAGATGTGCTTTCACTTTGATTACTGCCAATTTCTTTGGAAGTTTCATGGCAAACATTAGATCTTTCACTAATCCAGCATGCTTAATGGGGGATCCAGCAGAAGTTAGAAACTGTCTGGTTTGCCAAATTATACCAAAATCATGAATGACCCCAAAAGCATACCTGGAATCTGTGTAGATATTTGCAACTGATCCTGAAGCTAGTGTGCATGCTCTTGTTAAGGCTACTAGTTCTGCAGCTTGTGCTGAAAAATGATCTGGAAGACGACCTGAAGCAACCACTTCAGTGGTGGACGTTACTGCATAACCTGCTCGTCTGTTACCTTCAATTACTTGAGCTGACCCATCAACAAACAACTCAAATTCTGAATTCTCTATGGGAGTTTTTTTACTTCACTCGTAGATGTATATGTAAGCGTAACACAATCATGTGTCATTTCGCCTTCATCCTCTAACAAAACTTCAGTCATTGCAGACATCATTCATGAGGATGGGTTCGTGACTGGTGCACGCTGTAGAACTATATTCGGGGCTGTGAGAGTTGCTAACCAATTTCCCCAACGAGAGGAAGTGACAGAAGTGACTTTTGCTTGATTCATTAGTGCGGACACTGCGTGAGGGCATCTTACGTTTACAGTCTGTCCTAACACCATTCCTGAT
Organism: Xyrauchen texanus; assembly: GCF_025860055.1. Classification (NCBI taxonomy): domain Eukaryota; kingdom Metazoa; phylum Chordata; class Actinopteri; order Cypriniformes; family Catostomidae; genus Xyrauchen; species Xyrauchen texanus. The sequence continues at coordinate 200,628 of NC_068317.1, read as the reverse complement.
GAAGCCTGAAGCGCTAGATGAACTGCCTGTACTGCTCTGAGGCACGGGCCCATACCTTGAGCGACTATGTCAAGTTTACCAGAATAGTAATGAATTGGGCGTAAACTGCCCCCATGATCTTGCATTAAACATGCAGTCATGAAGCTTAAATGTTCATGGACATAAAGAACAAAGAGTCTATCAGTTTGTGCAATTCCCAATGCTGGTGCTTGACATAGTGATCTCTTCAAATCATTGAACGCTTTGAGGTGAAGTTCTTCCATACAAACAGTATCTGAATCTTTACCATGGCCTTTTAACAAGTCATAGAGAGGCTGAGCAATCGAGACATATTCTTCAATCCACGGTCTACAGTAACCGGCTGTTCCTAAAAATGAGCGGAGTGTTTTAATGGTAGTAGGCGGAGGTATGGATTTGACTGAAGCCGCTCGATCCTGTGTGATGGATCTATTCCTGCACCAATTGTTTGACCCAGAAATATGACTTGCTTTTTAGCAATTTGAGCTTTGTGAAAACTGCATTTGTGTCCTTTTTTATGCAAATAGTCCAACAATGCTGCCAATTCAGTTTGATGTACCTCGTGATCTGTTGAGGCAATCAAAATATCATCAACATATTGGATCATAGTGGACTGTTTTACCGGACATTCTGGGTCACACAAATCACGTCTGACAGCCTGATGGTATATAGTTGGGGAGTTTTGAAATCCCTGTGGCAAATGTGTCCACTGGTATTGTTCATAGTCAACTGTAAACGCTAACCATGGCTGGCTGTCAGAGTGCAACAGTACAGAAAAGAATCCATTAGACATATCAATTACTGAAAAAATCTTACACTCCAATGGCAAGCCATTACAAATTGTAGAAGGATCTGCCACTAGAGGGATGTTTTTATCAATATGTTTATTGGCTACTCTGTAGTCTATTGTAAGTCTCCATGTTGCATTGGACTTCTTGATAGGCCATATGGGTGAATTACATGGACTGTTGGTTTTAACTAGCACTCCTTGCGTCAGCAACTTTTCTACAATAGATTTGATCCCCTGTATAGCTTCCTTATTGATTGATATTGTTTGGTGACCGGAGGTGGAGTTCCTGTCAATTTGACTGGTTCTACACCTGTCAACAAACCACAATCATCCTTGTCTTTAGCCCAAATTGGATGATTCTGTAAGAAAGCATACTCTGGAGGGATTGCATTATTGGTAGAAACTTGTGCTGAGCAAATTTTAATGCTAGCAGATTCTGAGGACATGTCTAAAGTTAGATGTACTTGTCTCAGGAGATCCATGCCTAAAATTGCACCTGTATTTAATGGAGCACATAGCAGTTTTGTAGTCAGAGTTTTCGGGCCAAATTGTACCTCTATGGGCGGGGTTTCATACAAAACAGAATCTTCACCTATTATTACTGTAATTTCTGCACCTGTATCAAGCAAAAAATCAATCTCTTTCTCCCGTATGCTACCTTTCACAAAAATTCTTTTGTCATTATGATGGGTTACAGGGGAAAGGTAGCTACTCACAGCCCCAACCATTCGTTTTTTTCCTGGTCTTGTTGTGCTCTTAGAAGAGCCTGAACGAGCTGTCCTAAAGTTTCAGTGGACACTTGCTGAACTGCTTCAGGGTTGTAAGCAGGCGGGGGAGGAGCAGAATTATGCATAGCATTTCTATTTGCATCTTGTAACTTCTTCCTACACTCTTTCTTCCAATGTCCTAATTTTCCACAGTAGTGGCATTTGCCTTCTTTTTTAGACCACCTGTTTTTTTGTTTTTCTGTGCTAAATGTAGCTGCTGCTGCTACTCTCACTTTGGCTTTAACATCAGCATCTCTTTCCCATGTAGCCAACCTGTCTAGGTTACTTCTAAGAGTTCTGTTAGACCAAGTGAGATCTAAGAATGGCAAGGCTCTTCTGTACTCAGCTAAAAGGCCATCTGACCAGATGCGGACTAGGGGTCCCTTGTCATCTAACACACTTTCAGAATTATCAACAATTCCACTGTAACAAAACCTTTCAGTGTATTCACTCACAGTTTCTTCTTTCTTTTGTACACAGCTAGTGATTCTTGACCAGTCTATTTTGGGTCCCATGATATTCTTTAGAATTTTCAAAACACCTTCTCTTATATCGCTTCTACTGGCATGCTGTAGTTCAGAAGTCACTGCAGATTCAAAACTGTTGAATTCAGATTCAGTCAAAATTTGTGACATTAACTGTGTGACTTCTGTTAACGACATGTCATATAGACGCATTTTGTTGATCAATGCTCTTCTAAATTCAGAAAACTGTGTGCGTGCTGAGGGTAAGCTCTGGGATAGTCTCTCTATATCTTTAGGTCTAAGCATAACTATCTTTGAGTTATGCTTAGACTGTTGTGTAGCAAGTGCTAAACAAAATTCTCTGTGGCAGCAGATAATGCCTTTCACATTGTTCTTGCGAATACTTGCTCCTAGTACCTTTTTACACTCATCTACTGACCAAGTCTTGTCTGAATGAATCTCATATTTCTTAGTTAGTTCTTGTCTAACATTCTCAGTGACAATTAGGTTCAGTTGTTCTCCTAACAGTGTTTTGAATTCACTATCTGACCACAAAGGAGTCGCAAGACCACATTTTTCAGTTGTGGGGATTAGTCTAGCACTTTTCTTAAACGTTTTGTGGATTTTCTTTGTTCTGTTATCACACAAACAAACACTAAAACGTCTCTGATCAACAGAGGATACACTTGTTAACACAGTTCAACTATTGTTAACCTTCTTTGACCCAAGCAAAGGATAACACAAATTACTAGCACTTTATGCTAATCTTCTCTGTCTAAAAACAGAGGGTAACAAATATTCTTCTCTGCAGATACAGAGGATAAACAAAATATTAGCCTTTTATGCTAATCTTCCCTGCCTGAAAACAACAGAGGGTAACCAATATTAACACGTAACGCTAATCTTCTCTAAAAAGACAATTTTAGAGGATAACTTAGTTAACCAAACCTACAGCTATCTGTTAACCCTTCTCTGACGGCGCAGAGGATTTGTACTGGTCTTAAAGGTTCTTTTGGATAGAGTAGCACTCACCAAACTTTGGTTGTAAGAAAGATTCAGGCTGGAATGCAGTCAGATCTTTGTTGAGCTTGAAGTTTCAATCTGGTGAGTAGCTCTATCCGGGTCACGGCACCAAAACTGTTGTAAACTTTTTATCCTTCTAGAGAGTGGGAAACTCAGAAGGTAAGACCAGGAGACTCGGTTGTGTCTTCAAGCAGGATTCTTTATTGAGAAATTCGTGCTCTCAGCAGCTGCAGGGACCAACATCTAACTAAGGGAACTTTACATTGTAATTTATACATGCATTTAGAGGGCAGTGCTTAGAGATAGACACAAAGCACCCAGGTGATAACTTTAAAGCATGCAAATGATGTATACAGGCATAGGAAACCCACCCTAGACTCCAGATTGTTACCAGTCCTAATCCAATCAGCATAACTATTCAGATACAGAGATGCTAATCCAATCAGTCTAACTATTTAGACAACTGGGGCTGGGGCTCCAATAGCCATTAAAAGACAGAGGATGAGATTGTCAGTAGTCTGACTAATTTAATTTACAATAGAGAGAACAGAACTGGAAGGAAATCTCTTGCTGGAAAACTCTTTCTAACAGCTGTTATATTTATCATTTATACCTTAAATGCTAAATGCAGTCTACTCTACTTTCCCAGTTTATATATATGATTGTGTTTAACATTTTATAAATTTGTAATACAACAATGCATTCCATTTCAAGATCGTAGTCCATCAATAGACCGAGGTGATGCACATTTAGTCATCATCATTCAGCGACATGTAGCAGTGGAGTCCAACATGAAGCAGGAATGGTGCTGGATCCAGCCGGTTCTGGTGACCTCAGGAGAGGAGTCCCGAGGTTGAGACAGGTTAAACAAATAAAAAGATGTAAGCATAGATGCCATTACATTTATTGCACAGTTTGAGATCATGATCACTGTTTCTGGTTTCTGGTTCCGACAGACCCAACTAAAGCAGCCTAATTGTGGGTTGGAGGATAAATTAGGTGTATGCCTGGCTAAATAGATGAGTCTTTAGTCTAGACTTAAACTGAGAGAGTGTATCTGCATCTCGAACAGTGTTTGGGAGACTATTCCATTGTTTAGGAGCCAAATATGAAAAGGATCTACCTCCTTTTGTGGATTTTGATATTCTAGGAACTATTAACAGGCCAGAATTTTGCGATCTTAATGAACGTGTTGGAATATAGCTTGGTAGAAGATCACTTAAGTACTGCGGAGCTAGACCATTCAAAGCTTTGTACGTAGTTAACAGAATTTTTACATTAATACGGAATTTAAGAGGTAGCCAATGTAGCGATGTTAAAATGGGGCTAATATGATCATATTTGTTGGTTCTTGTTAGCACTCTGGTTTATTTATTGATCTTGCTGGACATCCTCCCAGTAATGCATTACAATAATCTAGTCTTGAGGTCATGAACGGATTAAATTAGCAATATTTCTTAGGTGGAAGAATGCTGTTCTACAAACATTTGTAATTTGATTTTCAAAGGACAGATTGGTATCAAATATAACACCTAAGTTCTTCGCTGTTGAAGATGATGTAACAGTACATCCATCTAGAGTCAAATTATATTTTAGTGGCTTATTTTTAGAGTTTTTTGGTCCAATAATTAGAACCTCTGTTTTGTCAGAATTGAGTAGAAGGAAATTTCTGGCCATCCAATCTTTTATTTCATTGATACACTCTGCTAATTTTGAGAATTGTGAAATCTCATCAGGTTTTGAAGAAATATAAAGTTGTGTATCGTCAGCATAGCAGTGGAAACTTATTCCACGATTCCTGATAATATTTCCCAGGGGAAACATATACATGGAGAAAAGCAGAGGCCCTAAAACTGATCCCTGTGGCACTCCATATTTTACTTTTGTTTGGTTTGACAATTCCTCATTTACATAGACAAAGTGGTAGAGGTCTGCTAAATATGACCTAAACCATGCTAATGCAACTCCACAAATTCCAACATAATTCTCCAGCCTATTCAAGAGAATGTCGTGATCTATCGTGTCGAATGCAGCACTAAGATCTAAAAGCACTAGAAGAGAAATGCAGCTGCGATCAGATGATAAGAGCAAGTCATTTGTAACTCTGATAAGTGCAGTCTCTGTACTGTGATGAGGCCTAAATCCTGATTGAAATTCTTCATATATACTATTTCTCTGTAGAAATGAACATATTTGGAAGGATACTACCTTTTCTAGTATTTTTGACATAAACGGGAGATTTAAAATCGGTCTATAATTAGCAAGATCTCCACAATCAAGTTGTGGCTTCTTAATAAGCAGTTTGATAATTGCCATTTTAAAGTTTCTTGAGACATGTCCTAAGCATAGCGAGGAGTTAATGATATTAAGAAGAGGTTCTGAGATTACATGAGATACCACTTTTAAGAGCTTAGTTGGTATAGGATCTAACAAACAAGTTGTGGCTTTTGATGTTTTGATAAGTTTTGTTAGCTCTTCATGACCTATGATAGCGAAGGATTGGAGTTGCACATGAGGAAAATTATTACACACTGTTTTCTGAGGTGCTATGACAGATGATTGCATAATATCAATTTTATTTCTGATTATTTCAATTTTATCTGCAAAGAAATTCATGAAGTCATTACTCTTGTGCTGCAACGTAATATCTGGTTCTGTTGAGGCATTATTCCTAACCAATTTAGCCACAGTACTGAATAAACATCAAGGATTGTTGTGGTTATTTTCTATGAGTTTACTAACATATGCTGACCTGGCAGCTTTGAGTGCGTGTTTGTAGCTACAGACACTATCCTTCCATGCACCATTAAATACTTCTAATTTTGTATTTTTCCACATGCGCTCCATTTTCCGAGCTGCTCTCTTGAGAGCATGAGTGTGACCATTGTACCATGGTGCAGGGCATATTTCTTTAATTTTCTTTAATCGAAGTGGGTCGACAATATCAAGGGTGCTAGAGAAGACTGCATTTAAATTGTTTGTTATTTCATCAAGTTCTTCTGGGCTTTGGGGTTTATTGAGTGTATGAGATAGATCTGGAAGAGTATTAGTGAAGCTATCTTTAGTGGTCGAAAGAATAGTTCTACCTGAACGATAGCGTGGTGTAAATTGAGTAACATTAGTTGATTGCAGCATACAAGAGATGAGGTAATGATCCGAGATGTCATCGCTCTGCTGCAGAATTTCTACATAGATCTAGTTGGGTCGAAGACGAATAATAAAATATAATCTGCATAAAGCAAAAGCTTATGTGCCACACCTCCCGCCATCACCCCTGAAAAATCATCCTCCTTTTTTATCGCTGCTGCTAATGGTTCCAGGGCAAGACAGAACAATTATAGGAAAGAGGACATCCCTGCTTGGAGCCCCTATCCAGAGTAAAATAATCTGAAATTAATAAATTTTTTGGAACATCCGCTGCTGCGTGTCTATAAAGTAACTTAATCCATCCAATAAAAGTATCCCTGAACCCATACATTTTCAAAATCTTAAAAAGATAATCCCATTCTACCATATCAAATGCCTTTTCGGCATCAAGTGAGATGGCAGCGACCGGAGTCTGATCAGTCACCACTGACCACATTATATTGACCAAATGCCTAATGCTATCAGAAGAGCTACGGCCTAGAATAAACACCACCTGATCCATATGTATAAGAGATATCATAACTTTGCTTAGTTGGTTAGCTACATTTTTTTACAATATTTTAACGTCTAGCTGGATCAGGGAACTTGGACGTTAACTCTTACACTCCCTTGGATCATTGTCCTTTTTACGAAATAGACTGATCTGGGCTTGTGTCATGGTTGGAAGAGCTTTCCATTCTTTAATGATTCTGTATAAACTTTTAGCAAAAGTGGAGCCAGTTCTGCAGCATAAGATCTAAAAAAAATTCAGCGGCAAAGCCACCTGACCCCGGAGCCTTGCCTGTAGGCAAGGCCTTAATTACCTCGCCAAGCTCCTCCAAGTTTATATCAGAATCAAGAGAATTATTTTGCTCAGCCGACAGTTTAGGAAGTTCTAATGGTTCCATAAAGTTTCTAATATCCTCTTCAGTAGACGAAGAATTGGAACTATAAAGATCAAGATTGAATTCTTTAAACAAATTATTAATATCAGTGGCTGAGTTAAATATTTCACCACCAAGAGATTTCAGAGGGAATGGTATAAAAAGACTGTGTTTCAATCCTGTTAAATCAGACGACGTTCAGAACTTCAGCTCTGCCTCAGCACTTTTAATATTCCCTTCCAATTCCATGAGTTCTTGTGCTTCCTATTTTTTGGTGAATGCAGCATACTGTATGATCCGGCCCCTAAGAGTGCGCAGAGCTCGCTGTTCACACATCTGATCCTCGTATGGCGTCACGTGACCTTCCAAAAAAGTCATTTTTGATTGAATCTAAACAGGCCCCATTTCCATCAGCCATCATTCAAACACCTTATTCTTGAGTAATCATGCTAAATTGCTAATTTGGTTCTAGAAAATCACTTGCCATTATATCAGACACAGCGGAAAGCTATATGGTTCGTTAAATGAAGCTCAACATTGTCTTTGTGTTTATTTTTAAGTTGCCACAGTATGCAATAGACTGTCATGTCTTAAGGTCAATATTAGGTCAAAAATGGCAAAAAAAATAAACCGCTTTCTATAGAAACTAGACGCCTCGCATGTCCATAGCTGACAGCTTCATTGAATTCTATCCACTCAGTTTCATGTACAAAAGTAAAGAGAAGACTACAGGGTGCAAGACTTATGGGAATAATTGCAAAGAAAATGCCAATTTTGAAACCGAAAAACTAAAAGAAAAGTAAAGAAACACAGACATTGGTCAACAATTGGACAAAGAGTGTTATGGATCTTGACCCCTGTAGCAACGTTACAGGAAGGATGGTCAAGGGGGGCACAGGAAACGGGGTTCAAATCACTGAAGGTAGGCTTTTTAATTGCTGTCTTACAAATAGCACAGACTCAAACATATGGCACAGTGAGTTGCTTTTTGGGCTCTCTCTCTCGACTGGAGGCTCGGAGTCTGCTTTTATGCCACTCTCCTCGTGCTCACTGGAATTAGAGACAGGTGTTAGGCATAATTTAGCTCAGGTGTAAGCGCCCTTACCGCTTTCCTCTCCCGGACGGGCGCTTGACCACGCCCCCGCTGCCACATACCCCCACCGCCCGACTCAGGCCGGGGCGCCATCCGGCCTGTCTACCACCCCCCCCCCATTTCTGGAGAGAAAGTCGGCGACAGCCATCTGCACCCCCGGTCTGTGGACCACCTTGAATTTAAAGGGCTGGAGGGCCAGATACCAACGGGTGATCCGGGCGTTAGTATCTTTCATGCGATGGAGCCACTGCAGTGGGGCGTGATCCGAGCAGAGGGTGAAGGCCCGCCCCAGCAGGTAGTAACGGAGGGTGAGGACCGCCCACTTGATGGCCAAACACTCCTTTTCCACGGTGCTGTACTTAGTCTCCCTTAAGGAGAGCTTACGGCTAATGTACAGCACCGGGCGCTCCTCCCCCTCCACCACCTGCGATAGTACGGCCCCCAGCCCTCTGTCTGAAGCGTCCGTCTGTAATACAAAAGGGAGAGAGAAATCAGGTGCATGAAGAAGTGGCCCCCCACAAAGTGCGGCTTTAATCTGCATAAACGCCTGTTGGCACTGCTCCGACCATTGGACCGGATCTGGAGCCCCCTTTTTTGTGAGGTCAGTCAGCGGGCTGGTGACGTCCGAATAATTAGGCACAAACCTCCTATAATAGCCAGCCAGCCCCAGGAATTGCCCCTTTTTGGTCTTGGGTCTAGGGCAAGTTGCAGTCGCCGCGGTTTTGTCAATTTGGGGACGCACCTGGCCATGCCCCATGGAACCCCAGATACCGTACCTCCACACGCCCAATCGCGCACTTCTAAGGGTTTGCTGTGAGCCCCGCCCGCCGCAGCGATCTCAGGACGGCCCTCAGATGTTGCATGTGCCGCTGCCAATCATTGCTATAAATGATAATATCATCTAAATAGGCAGCAGCGTATGCGGTGTGAGGTCTGAGGATCCGATCCATGAGTCGTTGAAACGTGGCTGGTGCTCCAAACAAACCGAAAGGAAGCGTCACAAATTGGTGTAATCCAAACGGCATAGTGAAGGCTGTTTTCTCACGGGACATTGGTGTCAAGGGGATCTGCCAATAACCCTTTGTTAAATCCAAGGTCGAATAAAATCGAGCAGTACCTAACCGATCGAGCAGTTCATCAACACGGGGCATTGGGTACGCATCAAATTTAGACACCGCGTTGACTTTTCTGTAATCCACACAGAATCGAACAGACCCATCACTCTTGGGAACAAGAACAACCGGGCTGGACCAGTCACTGTGGGATTCCTCTATTACGCCCATATCAAGCATCGCATCTAATTCCTCCTGTACTATTTTCTTTTTATGTTCGGGTAAGCGATAGGGGCGGCAACGCACCACCGCGCCCGGCTCGGTCTCGATGTGGTGCTGTATGATGTCTGTACGGCCCGGTAGAGGGGAAAACACATCCGCAAATTCCTTTTGTAATTCGGAAACCTCTGTGAGTTGACGCGGTGAGAGGTGGTCTCCACAAGTAACCGGAGTGTTAAGATTGCAGTTTTTGTTTACCTCCGGTCCGAGCTCCGCCCTCTCTGGAACTACCATGGCCAACGTCACAGAGGCTGCCTCCTCCCTCCACAATTTCAGGAGGTTGAGGTGATAAATTTGACGTGCGCCCCCTCTATCGGTACGTTTAACTTCATAATCGAGATCCCCCACTCGTCGTGTGACCTCAAAGGGTCCTTGCCACTTGGCGAGTAATTTAGAGCACGATGTTGGGAGTAATACGAGGACCTTATCTCCTGGTGCAAATTCCCGTAGCCGAGCACCCCTGTCATACAGCCGGCGTTGGCGTTCTTGAGCTTGGAGCAAATTCTCCTGTGTTAGTCGCCCCAGTGTGTGGAGTTTTGCTCTAAGATCGAGAACGAACTGAATTTCATTTTTGCTATTAGAAGGTCCCTCCTCCCAAGCTTCGCGGATGACGTCAAGGACACCGCGTGGGCGTCGCCTGTACAGCAGCTCAAACGGGAGAACCCTGTGGAGGCTTGTGGGACCTCTCGTACTGCAAATAACAGGGGGTCTAGCCACTTATCCCAATTTCTAGCGTCATCGTGTACGAATTTACGAATCATGTTCTTGAGCGTTTTATTAAACCGTTCCACTTGGCCATCAGTCTGCAGATGGTAAACGCTAGTGCGAATCGATTTAATGCCCAAGAGCTCGTAAAGTTCGCGAAGTGTTCGTGACATAAAAGTCGTGCCTTGATCGGTGAGGATTTCTTTCGGAATCCCCACCCGGGAGATTATCTTGAAGAGTGCCCCTGCAACACTACGTGCGGAGATGTTGCTCAGAGGCACTGCTTCCGGATATCGCGTTGCATAATCCACTAGGACTAACGCGAAGCGATGTCCGCGTGCTGAACGTTCTAATGGTCCGACGAGGTCCATCCCAATTCTTTCGAAGGGGACCTCGATTAATGTTAGAGGGCGCAATGGCGCTTTTGGGGTGGCCGGTGGGTTTACCAGCTGACATTCACGGCACGCCGCACACCACCTGCGGACGTCACCGCCAATGCCTGGCCAATAGAAACTGGCTATTAGACGGAGAACTGTATTCCGTTCCCCTAGGTGACCGGCCATAGGATTATAGTGAGCCGCCTGGAAAACCATTTCCCGGCGGCTCCGTGGGATCAATAATTGTGTCACTTCCTCCTTTGTTTGAGCATCCTGCGTCACTCTATATAACCGATCTCTAATCATGGCAAAATATTGGTATGCAATGGCGATGCCCGGCCAGAGCTGTTGACCATCAATTACTCTCACTTGGTCAAGAGCATGTTTAAGGGTTTCGTCCTGCGACTGCTCTAGAGGGAAGTCCCCCTCAGGGAATTCCCTGAGAGGAGGGGTGGCCACCTCGCCCCTTCCCTCGTCATTCCGAGCAGCCGAGGACGGCCCTGGCTCCGCCTCCCCTGCCAAAGCATCGCACACTGCACACCTCTTTATGCAGGACCCATCCGCACAAATACCCTCTAAAATATCTTTAAAATTCGGCTAATCAGTACCCAAGATTAGCGGATGGGTGAGGCGGTAACTAACCGCTGCCTCCACACTATGGTTTCTTCCCCTGAATTTAATCGCCAAAGTCACCATGGGATACTTGTGAACATCCCCATGCACACACCTCACCCTCACCAGTTTAGCTAAACCTAAAGCCCGGGTTGAACCAAGCGTTGGTGGATGGTGGTCTGATTGCAGCCGGTATCCAGCAAAGCTTGGTAAATACCCCCCCTGATCCTTACCAGAATCCGGTATGCTCCAGCCCGATAGGGGGCAGCCTACGGGACATCGGAGACCCACACCACCGTCCCCATCTCCATCAGCGGACACTGATCCCGGAAGTGGTCCGGGTCCCCGCACCTCCAACAGACCGGCCTAGGCGTTACGCCCGCACTTGTGCTGGCGGGCACCCCCACCTGAGGAGGAGAGCGGCTGAAGGACGGGGAAGGGGAAAGAGCATTCTCCCAAGGCCGGGAAGCAGGTTGCACATACCCTCCACGCCTGCGCGGGGCAGGAACGGGCCCTGGGGAGAAAACAGAACGAGAAAACACAGGGGAGGGGGGGAGACACAAGGGAAGGGGCGAGAGAGAGAGAAGAAGAAGGCTCGTCCGCCCTCAGGATCGCCACCAAATGGTCCTCCGCCAGCCGAACAGCTTCCTCCAACGACGCCGGGCGGTGGCACTGGACCCACTCCGCCGTTCTCCTGGGCAGCCGTTGCGCGAATTGTTCCAGCACCACATGATCGATGACTCCCTCGACGTCGCGGTCCCCCGCGAGCAGCCACCGCCGACAGGCGTCCCGGATCCGTTGAGCAAATGCGAACGGGTGATCGGACTTCTCTAACTTCATGCCCTGGAAGAGCTGGCGATTCTCTTCCGGGCTCCGACCGACCCGTTGCAGAATGGCCCTCTTCAGGTCAGAGTAAGCCAGGAGATTTGTCGCCGGCAGTTGTTGTGCCGCGAGTTGAGCTTCCCCGGACAGGAGAGGAATTAGGCGGGCTGCCCACTGTTCGGGCGGCCAGCCCCAGATTTCTGCCATCCGCTCAAACAAGTCGAGGAAGGCCTCAGGATCATCTGCTGCCCCCATCTTCTGTAACGTGGGCGGGGGTAGCGTAGCGCGGCTGTCCGGGGTCGCGGCTGTGGCGGCTCCATCTCCTGGCTGAGGAGGCTCCTGTTGGTGAGCCGGTCCTCTGCCTGAGCCCGCATGATCTCAAAAACCAGCGATCTTGGTCCTGCCGGAGCTCAAGCAGCGATTGCTGGTGGCCTTGATGCAGCGTCGCGAGGGACTGGAGGACTCTATGGGGCGACTTTGCTCCATGCTTGGAAAGTAAAAATTCCCGGGTTTCGGCACCAGTGTAGCAACGTTACAGGAAGGATGGTCAAGGAGGACACAGGAAACGGGGTTCAAATCACTGAAGGTAGGCTTTTTAATTGCTGTCTTACAAATAGCACAGACTCAAACATATGGCACACTGAGTTGCTTTTTGGGCTCTCTCTCTCGACTGGAGGCTCGGAGTCTGCTTTTATGCCGCTCTCCTCGTGCTCACTGGAATTAGAGACAGGTGTTAGACATAATTTAGCTCAGTTGTAAGCGCCCTTACCGCTTTCCTCTCCCGGACGGGCGCTTGACCACGCCCCCGCTGCCACAACCCCATTGAGCTTTTGTGGGATCAGCTAGATGGTAAGGTGCATGAGAAGTGCCCAACAAGATCTACACATCTATGGCAAGTGTTACAGGAAGCATGGCATGAAATGTTACCTGAGTGTCTGGACAAACTGATTGCTAGAATGCCAAGGATCTGCAAAGCTGTTATTAATGCACGTGGAGGATTGTTGATGAAAAATCTTTGAAGTAGTTTAAGAATTATAATTTTTTTTTTTTCAAATTGTAATAGAAATTTTCATGTTATTAATGTCCTGACTATACATTGTGATCAGTTGAATGGCACTTTGGTGAATAACAATTTCTTTCCATAAGAGCAAAATCTATAAAAATATACACTGGGGGCCAGAAGTTTGGAATAATGTACAAAGGATGCACTTAAATTATTGTCATGTTATAGTTGTATTTTAAATATAGTTAATACAATAATATATAAAAAAAAAAAAAAAAAAAAAGAAAACTATTTATGGCATTATTTTTTAAGACATTCTTTATGCAACATTTTTCACAAGTAGAAGGTTGCCTTCACAAGATGTCTTCAAAACGTCACCGCAAGGCCCATTTACAACACGCAAAAATGTATCGAACCATCCGTAGAATAGTTTTTTTAATACAATAAAGTATGACAACATATTCAAGCTTCAATAAGATGATAAAGTTATGCACAAATTAAATATTTAGCAGATAAACGCTGAACGCGAATTATATGCGATAATTTTTCACCACATGATGTCAAAAACGTTAGACAACGTTACACAACTCACCATGCTCTCCGCCATGCTTGTCTCATTGTCAATAACTCCGCCCCTCACTTCAGGTTCTGGCGCTGGGGTTTTGAAACTGGGGTTCTGAAACTGGTGGTCTGCAGCTGGATATATCTCGCCTCACTGGCCAATGTAACGAAGGCTGTCATGGCCGAACAGCCAGCACCCAGTTTGCGCTTACATTTACAAAATGAGCCTACAGTAGCAGAAATAAGCCTTTTTGGTGAAAATAAAGGTCCATGTTTAATAATGTTCATGAAATTACATTTTTATTGGTTTTCTTTATAGCCTACATCAGCCTTTCTCAAAGTGGGTGCCGCGGCACACTGGGGTGCCCCCTGACTGTGTCAGGGGTGCCGCCAAAAAATTACGTAGGCTAAAAAAATAAATAAAAAAAAATTAAAAAAAAATCTGACATTTCATATATAAATATATTTGAATTTACATAAATACATTCTTCTTCTTTTTAAACATATGAACGTATTAATAAAATTGTAAATTCATTTTAGATAAATATATATATATATATATATATATATATATATATATATATATATATATATATATATATATAAAATTAACCATAAAAATCCGTCTCACAAGACCGAAGCAAGACACACACAACTTGACGCAAGTGACGCAACCCATAGCAACGCGTTATAGCAACAACACCTCAGACTGACAGAAACATAAAAATAAACGTGAATTTAGGCCTCTTTTAGTATCTCTGGTGCATTTTTTTTACATGCATCTTTTTCTTATCGTATTGTATATATATATATTTTTCATGTCTGCCCCTTTTTATTTTATTTTAACTGCAAAGATTGGTGACTGAATCTGAGTGTGATGAAAACATTCACATCAGCTTGACATCTTGTCCGTTCTTCAGTAAAAGAAGAAGCTCATTGGTTACTTGATTAGAACACAAGACCCCGCCTCAGTGACAGATAATTTTTTTTCAAACAAGCCAGATGTGATTTTTCAGTTTTTAAAGTCATTACCCACTGAAGCTAAGCAGGGTTGAGCCTGGTCAGTACCTGTATGTGAGGCCCTCTGGGGAAATCTAAGGTTGCTGCTGGAAGACACGTTATTGAGGCCAGCAAAGGTTGCTCACCCTACTGTCTGTGTGGTCCTACTCCTAATGCCCCAGTATAGTGACAGGGACACTATACTGTAAAAAGGACCATCCTTCGGATGAGATGTTAAACCGAGGTCCTGACTCTCTGTGGTCATTAAAAATCCCAGGGCACTTCTCGTAAAAGTGAAGAGTTGTAATCCCGGTGTCCTGGCCATATTACCCCCACTGGCACTAATCAATCATGGCCTCCTAATAATCCCCCTCTATGAATTGGCTGCATCACTCTACTCTCTCCTCTCCACCAACAGCTGGTGTGTGGTGAGCGCACTATGGCTGCCGTTGCATCATCAGGCTGTACACTGGTGGTGGTTGAGGAGATTCCCCTGTTCACTGTGTAAAGTGCTTTGAGAGTAGTGTTAGAAAAGCGCAATGTAAAGGATAATCTATAAATTCACCAGCTATAAGGCCACCGAGGTCTGGACCTCAGTAATTTTTTCATATTCAAAAAGACATTTTGATGCTATGTACAACTGAATAAAATAAAAAGCGGTTGACTCTTTTGAGTGTCTGCATGCATGTATAATTTAGTTTGGATAGTTAGATGGATCCTTTAGTGTCCGCAAATACTACAAGAGTGTAATAAAATAGTGCTACCTGAAGCTGCACAGTGCAATTATGCTGGGCAGAACAGAGTAAAAGCGGGCCAGTCTCACTGATGAACCTGCTCTGCGCATGCGCCGTGCTGTTCCGAAGTCACAGTGTGAGTCGTGTGCGACCCATTTGAATTTGACACCGAATTCTCAGTTATTAACCCATCAGATACGAGACACTTAAAGGCAGGTGCACACTGTGGTCCTTTACAATTGTTGCTTGTCAGACTGTACGATATCCATCTTAGCTGACTGTGGTCCCAAACGTCCCGATCAGGTAACGTCACTCAAGTTACGGAGTGTTGCGGAATAGAAGCGAAACTGCGAAATGTACCCACCACGGAGGAGCAATTTTTTCTCTCTGAAAGTTAGAAAATTCTGTTGCTCCAATACCACTCCGTCACGAGCATAGGCTAACATTTACAAGAAAGATGGATTTTGTCAAATAAGCCTATAATAAGACAGCTTGATCACAAATACAGAAAATGACAGATGTTGAGAATGAACGTGAGTGCGGGAGGTAGCGGAAATATTCATTGTGGAAATAAAAACTTTGTGGCACGAAAAATTACAAACTTCTCCGTTCACATTGGAGAAAACAAAAAGGTGGGTTATAGTACGTCTTTCTCCTCTTTTAGATCAGTAATCTATCGGCCATGCAAAATTTTGAAAATTCATAAAGGCTGACAATATATCACGCTTGTAATTTCCTATGGATGATGCACAAACATGACATAGATTTCTATAATTGTATCCATCTGTATTTGCTGATTTGGATTAAAACATCTCATAAATACTTACCAGCATAAATTGTTCAATCTTTCTATTTTATTTATTTATTTATATATAAAATTGGAGTGGTGTGAATCTTAATTAAATAACTTTACAGATATTTAAAGTAAAGTAGTAATTAAAATAACGTTATAAAGTAAATGCATGATAAATGTAAAGAAAAAAATGAGAAAATGTAATCGTTTACTTATTTTCATTTTGTAGCCTAAGCTCTGTATTTATTTAATTCAGAGTATAATGCTTTCATATTGTTGACGTGTTACACTTTTCTCCAAGTATTTTCTGCTTATTTATTTATTAAAACATTTGATATAAAATGAAAGAAGAAAAAACACTGAAAGAGTTTGAGTAGAGTGATAACTGGTCACAAATGTTGCTATGGTGGGGCAAACGTGGAGCAGGTTTCTTTCGGGGTGTGAGAGAGGAGCGGAATATCTCATCTGGCCGCCGTAAAAGCTGTCGCACTATACAGCTATGATACAAAATTTCAGACACTGCCCAAATTTCATCTGAGGCTGAAGATCATTGCAAAGGCTATTAATTACAAACAATAATTACATCTAACCATGGTGATCTTTTTTTTTAACCTGTGATTAACATGATTTTACTAATACCATAGTTAAACTCTGGATACTATGCACGAACAATGGTAAATTGTCGTAAAGGTACATATAAAGCTGAATTTAACAAAAAGCTTTAAAGCCTGGACACTCATGAATTAAGTATGAAGTTATGACTTTTTCCCCTTTGTAAATATGTTTAGTTCTAATTAACTTTAATTGAAAAAGGTGAATTAAAGGTAGCTACACTCAGTAACTCTTTGTTCATGTCATCTTGACACCTAGTGGTGTGAATGCAGCATCATTCAAAATCAGCAGTTTTCAGTTACAGATGCTCATTTAGAAATTCACTATTCACAATCAACCATGATTAATCAATGAGTGAAAGTGTCCAATTACAAGACGGTTACTGAGATTAAGCCAGTAGTATTAAGCTGGTCATGTGATTCTAAAATGGCAGCCACCATGAGGGTGCCCCTGCCCTATATAGTATATAAGTAGCTTTTATAAGGTTACTGATATGACTACAGTTCTTGTCTCATGTGAGTGGTCATGATTTTATACATATGTTTCAAAAGTATAATTAACTTCTTCAAGAGTAAAACTTTTTTAAAGGAGAAATAATTACTGAGTACACTTTTAAAGAATTAAGAGTCTGGCAAAAGGACAACAATTGATTGTTTTGGATAATATTAATATGCAACGGCATTAACATAGCCTTAGATAAATTAGTTGTTAATTAACTTTTGCTCTTTTTCTGTAGTTAATATGAGTACATTTTGTATCAATGCTTTATTTTCAAATGTGCATTTCTATGTGACAAATGTGGTTTCTGTCCTTTATTTACATTTTTATATTTAATTTTGATGTATAGAATATGCTGCATTTGTAGGTGTAATTTTGGTAAAAGTCTTGATGCCTCACCGTGGACATCACTAATTTTCAAACCCTTGCTACGCCCTGCCCTGAAGGAGTTTATTTTGTGATAACAACCAACTGACTGTACATTATCCGACTTATTACATGGCTACTAACCAAATAAATAAATACATGGACATATAATATTGAATTGTGTTGAAATTAAGTAATTTGAGAAGAAATTGCTTAACAGCTGGAATCAACCTCTGGTTTGTGTTGGAGGTCTGGTGTTTTTTTGTGTGAAAATGACCATCTGACTACTTTCCAAATAAATACGTGCACATGAAACATTGATTTGAGTTTACATTATTAATGTATTA
This sequence comes from Xyrauchen texanus, assembly GCF_025860055.1. Classification (NCBI taxonomy): domain Eukaryota; kingdom Metazoa; phylum Chordata; class Actinopteri; order Cypriniformes; family Catostomidae; genus Xyrauchen; species Xyrauchen texanus. Next base: position 182,703 of record NC_068317.1, on the reverse strand, counting down.
GTTTACTAATAAGCTTACTTGTAGAGATCGCAAAGTGAGCCGAGAAGCAGGAGAGATAGCTTGCAGAACCCAGATGAGCGGTCTGATACGTCTAAATCCCTGGATGTGCAGTAGTTACTGAGCAATATCTGACTGCCTGATGGCACCATTGACAAATTAGAATTTTTTTAACTTCATTCCTTCATTAAGGGAGTCCCGACAGTCAAGTGATTAACACCTACTGAGAAATGCTAATGCACACTCTGTCTCCCTCTGCCTGGCATGTGATTATTTTTATAACGCTCATTGGAAAAATCGGCTTGTGAGACGCCAGCTTTATTGGTCCAGTAATTGTTTTCAATAAATATGCCTGTATTTGCTTTATTCAATTTGCTGGTTTATTCAATGAATGCATGCCATTTTCTATATTTAATGTACATGATCATAATGCAAGGCAAGCATGTCGCAGATAAATGCACCAGAACAGAATTTAGTGTCAGATTTGGCTGTTGGAATAGATTAAGTATTTTAAATGGGTTGCATAAACACAAATTTCACTGACGTTTAAAGTAAGAAACCTCAGAAAACAGTCAAAGAAATTTGTCGTTCAGCACATCCCTTATGTAAATCATACACTTTTTCAAAACAAACTGGCATATTCATCTGAATTACAGCATATCTAAAAGTGTAAATTCCCAAGTGCTTAGAATTGTTAATATCTCACCCTCCAGTTGCTGCAATATCATGCTTCAAGAACTGAGCAAGCTTTCATTCATTAGAGGAGCAGTGAATGTATGATTTTGTGTATGCTGAAAAAAACTAATTTGGCTCTGAATCTAGGCACAATTGGTGCATCCCTAACAATAAAAGTATGTTGACTATGTCAAGCCAGCATAATAAATGCAGGTCATGCAGTTCATGTGGAGTACAGCTCAGAAGATTAAGAGCTCTAAATAGAAACATCAGCTGCAGTGAGACGGCTCTGTGCCCTAACTGTCTCACTTTCTATTTCCAAACAGGTTTTTAAGGACCATCTCGGTCATTCTGTTCCTCAACAAACAGGACATGCTGGCTGAGAAGATCCTGGCAGGAAAATCAAAACTAGAGGATTATTTCCCAGAGTATGCTCGCTATACACTGCCTCCTGAAGGTACCCCCTAACTTTCAAATCATTCCTACACCCCTGAATATATATGTACATATATAGTGTACTGTAATAATGCCTGTGCTTTTTGTATGCGCAGCGACCCCTGACCTAGGAGAAGACCCCAAAGTGTCCAGAGCTAAGTTTTTCATCCGAGATGAATTCTTGGTATAAATCTTTTCTGTTTTACTCTCAGTATTTTTTTAAGTCTCACTGTTTACAATGTTAAGGCACTTAAATAGTTCAAAAAGCACACAACAGAGCAGGGTTTGGATTTTTGATTTCGTTTTTATTTCTATGTTTAGTTTTTTAGACTTTGTCCTTTAGTTTTAATTTATGTATTTTTTTTCTCTGTGTTTTCTAGTCTCAGTATAGTTTTTAGTTGTTTTGTTTTGTGTGTGTGTGTGTGTTTTGGCTGCCAAAGCATTTACTGGAATAATTTCAAATGTTTAATGTCAATAAAAAAAATCTCTACTGCTGGTACCACTATATTTGAAATCAGTTATACTGTTATACTGTTATACTGTTTTCTTTTTTATTAGTGTATTTTTATTTTGGGCAGAAACCATGGTTTTGGTACAATTAATCATGGTTTTACTTAAGTTCTACCATAGGGTACTAACCCATATGGCAACCATGGTTTTACTATTGTAATGGATCCATTACTGCAGTAACCATGATTAATTTTGGAGGTACCATGGTTTTACTACAAATAAATACCATGGTTAACAAAATCAACTGATTGTCATATATTTAAAATATTTTCATCTTTAAATAGCTTGAATGTAGGTAGCTACTTTGGGTAGTAGCTTGTAGTGTAGCTAACTACTTTTTTAAAAGAGTACCTGTAGCTTCCCTAACACTGCATTTGTGCCAGCCGAGTGTTACATTTGGAGACTGTATTTGGCCACAATTTCTTGTGTTTTTTGTTTAGTTTTTTTTTACTATATTAATTGCTTTACGTCTTCACTAGTTAATTTAAAATGTTACATTTTTAAAAGTAAATATATTCATTTTAGTCTCTAGATTGATCATAAATGCTGCATGCAGAATAGTTTCATTTAAGCTACCCATTTATGAATCTTATTGTTGGTATAACACCATAACATTGCTTTGGCTATGTGTGTGTTTGCAGAAAATAAGCACGGCGAGTGGCACAGACAAACACTACTGCTATCCTCACTTTACCTGTGCCGTGGACACAGAAAACATTCGCCGTGTGTTCAATGACTGTCGTGACATTATTCAGAGGATGCACCTGCGGCAGTATGAGCTCTTGTGATTGGCTGCCCGAATTGCTTGCTCCCCCAATCAACACTTTACAGTCCCACATCACATGGGCTCTTTGAGAACTACTGACGAGTGACACTGTTGTCATTGTCCCTCCTTTTCTGCTTCTCACTTGTTTTTCTATTTTTATTTATAATATGCAGTATATACAGTACATATATATATATATATATATATATATATATATATATATATATATTCTGAAGTGAGAGGGGGTTGTATGATAGGTGTGTGCGTGCATGCGTTTGTGTGTGTTAAACATTTTTTTAAACTCAAGTTTTTACATTCGTATCACTCACAGGTCATTTTCTTTGTTTTTTTTTGCATCGGCTGGCTTTACCTGTGCCGTGAACACTGTGGGGGCAGTGGTAGCTCAGTGGTTGAGGCTCAGGGTTACTGACCAGAAGGACGGTGGTTCAAGCCCCAGCACCACCAAGATGCTGCTGTTGGGCCCTTGAGCAAGGCCCTTAACCCTATCTGCTCCAGGGGCGCTGTATCATGGCTGACCCTGCACTCTGACCCCAGCTTAGCTGGGATATGTGAAAACTAATAAATTTCACTGTATATATGCAAAAAACTGTGTGTATAATGTGTGACCACAATAACAATAAAGGATTCTTTAGTCGAGGTTAGACGTTGATCTGTGGGAACCTGTGACTTGTGTCAGGGTAGACTGACCTTTGACCTTTACCCTCCATCTAATGAAGGGTTATTTGGAAGTACTTGACATAGGGGTTAAGGGTAAATCAAAGCACTTTGCATCCAATTTCCTCATTGTAGCACCTCTATATTTATTACTTACACATTATTTTTATTATTGCATTTAATTGCTTTTTTTGTTTTTCTTCTTCTGCAATGTGTGCAAAAAGGACTTCAGGGCTAGAATAGAGTTTGTAACCAACTAAAGAGCACAGGGCAAAGTTTAGGAGCAGGGGCTTATGGGATTTGCAATGCGTCATTTAGCATAGATGGCACAAGTTTGTGGTGGTACTCCTAAATATGTAGAGCGATATAGATATATATCCACATCATTTTCCTTCCTCATGATGCCATCTATTTTGTGAAGTGCACCAGTGTCTCCTGCAGCAAAACACTCCCACAACATGATGCTGCACCCCCATGCTTCACGGTTGGGATGGTGTTCTTTGACTTGCAAGGCTCACCCTTTTTCCTCCAAACATAACAGTAGTCATTATGGCCTAACAGTTCCATTTTTGTTTCATTAGACCAGAAGACATTTCTCCAAAAAGTAAGATCTTTGTCCCCACCTCCGTGAAGTTGGCACCCCATATAATTAAATAATCATCAAAACTATTCCATTCGTTTGTGCTGCTTTGTGCCGCATAAATTAACATTTGTGCTGGTTTGGTGTTTGAGATATTAAGCATTCTATTTTGGGCGGTGTGACGTCGCTCTCCACCCCAGCTCGCTCAAATCGATACAAACCTGTGCTGGTCATTTGTGCTCGGTTTGTGCCATTAAAACAAGCATTGTAACTATTTCCATTCCTTAGATATATAGCAAGAATGTTTTCGGGAGCGGTGACGCCATTCTGTCTGAATCACTCCAAACCGGTGTCATTAGTTTGTGCCATTAAAATGAACACTTTATCTATTTCCATTCCTTAGATATAACATATTTCATTCAAGGCAGTGATGTCACTCTCACATCTTAAAGTTGCCGTCATTGATTTATTTTATTTTTTTTCAATTGACAGTTTGATCATTGGCAGTAACTTCAAGCTTCAAATTCGAATCATATATGCCCTGTATTTGTGAGTGCGGTAAAGTTAGTTCCCCTTCTGTCATTCACTCGAAGTTGTGTTGATTGTAGTGACAAGGGGTCTCTTCTGAGAGCCTCGCGTACCTCTGAACTTGAGAAAAGGCTAATGTCAAGTTGGCAGACAGAATTTGCAAGTCCCGCCCCCGGGGGGAGCGGGCAACTGTCAGACAGATTTTTTCTTTGAAACTGAAACAGCAAAGCTTAGTTCACCACTGTTCCGCCTCACCTCTACTGGTGATAAACACTGCTGTTGGATTTACAGCGCATTCCAGCGGCTTTCGCCTCGCTGCACCCTGTGCAGTCCACACCCCTGGGTGCTTCGACAGTGCTTTCATTGGCTGAAAGAATGTTTCTCTTCCTAAAAGAGTTTATTTCTCTAAAAGAGTTTGAGTTTCCACTCATAAAAGAGCAATACACAGCAGGCGTTTGAATGTCCTTTTCAGGACGCGTCTTTTTCACAATGCCCTTCCGCCTCTGTGTAGTTCCTGGATGCGGTCGATTTCTCTCCACTTCTGATGGTCATAAAAGCTGCCTTGCGTGTCTTGGCTGCGATCACATGCAGGCAGCATTTTATGAATGGTTCATGTTCTCAGCGCGAGAACATAGCCATGGCAACATTGCGGTCGTGGCTTTCTTTTCTCACAAGAGAAAGCCACATCAGCCACCCCCCGCGTCATTCCTTCTTCCTACAGGGATTGAGGACGACCCGGCTGGCGATGAAGGTGATTCAGGGATGACGACGGGCTCGGTTTAACTGGGTAAATCCCCACGAACCCCCCGGCACGCTTGCTTGCTTCCGTCTGAGCTTGGGATGAGTGCGGCTCGCATCGCGGCCAGCCGGCATTCTCCTTTGAGCCCCCGTAATTGGATGATGATTTTGCCGCTGCATTGAAGGGGTGTGTTGCTGCTACCGCAGCCCACCACGACGCATTGGACGGCAAGTCCCTTGGTAAGCTCGACTTGATTATCAGGTTCCTTAAGAAGCACCTGGAGGTTGTACCCTTCCTGGGCAAGCCTGTTCCCCTCCTGGGATCTCTCAGTGGTCCCCTCAGGCCTTCAGAGACCCCCCTTCGAGCCGCTTGATTCAGTCGAGCTCAAAGCCCTCTCCTTGAACACGGCCCTCCTGATCGTGCTCGCTTCCATCAAGAGGTACTCTTGACCTGCAAGCATACTCTGTCAGCGACACTTGCCTAGAGTTCGGTCCGGCAGATGCTCACCTCATCCTAAGACTGCTACCGGGCTACGTGCCCAAGGTTCCTACAACTCCCTTCAGGGTTTAGATCATGAACCTGCAAGCGAAGCTGCCCCAGGAGGAGGCAGACCAAGCCTCTTTGTTGCTGTGTCCGGTACGTGCTTTGCGTACCCATGTGGACCGCACGCAGAGCTCTAGATGCTCAGAGCAGCTCTTTGTCTTCTTTGGTGGACAGCAGAAAGGGAACGCCGTTTACAAACAGAGGTTAGCTCATTGTGTTGTTGATGCTATCCCCTAGCTTATCACACCCAGGCCGTGCCCCCCCCCCTTGCGGGTTCGAGCACACTCTACAAGAAGCACTCTACACCTTGCGCCCTTCACCAACTTGATCCAGTGCGCCTTCTTTCCCAGGTTAGCAATTAAGCTCTCACTTCCTGCATGCTCTTCCTCCCTAGCCCTCTGGCCTGCGAATTCAGTGGTGGAATTTGCCGCCAGACCCACCACGAGTCGAGTGCCCCGTGTTGAGCTTGGGCTCCACAGGCATAGTTCCTGCTTCAGGCAACTCCCTGTGATGTATTTTCCGCTGTACGGTCCCCCTGCTGGCAGGATCCGTGTCTCCCTTGGGCAGTCCTCGCTGTCCCCTATTCGCCTTGTCTGTAGCAACTCCTCCCTTGTCAGGCAGGATCTACCACCGCACCATGTCCACGGGTGGCTTGACAACCCCCGTGTGTATTAGCCACAAGTTACCTCCCCCCAGTCTGGGCAGGTTGTGGTCTCCGCAGGGCCTTTTTCCTGTGAAAGAAAAGGAATGGAAAAGGACAACTTCCCCAACGCATCTATAGCATTAAGATAGCCCCAGCCGCTTTTTAACTCTATGACGAGAAACATAGAGAGAGAAAAGGCTGCGGCTGGCCGGCTGGCTCCCATCCAAGTCGCCTGTTTCCGTACGGGTACTGGGAACCTAAGAGCGGTATATGACACCTTTTATTGGGGGTGTTGGGGAGGGTTACGTGCAGCCGACTAAGCTGTTTCTAGCATGCAACAGCTTGCTTGCACCTGGCTCAGCAGTCAAGTAACACGGGTTAGTGCTTGGCGTTTTGAAGTGGGACCCCTTGTGTCACTACAATCGACACAATGTCGCGTGAGTGACCGAAGGGGAACGTCATGGTTACTGTTGTAACCTCCGTTCCCCGATGGAAGGAACGAGACGTTGTGTTCCCCTTGCCACGTCACTATCCCTACCACTGTAATGCGCCGTAACCTTATTCTCTGCTCCTCAGTGAAAACCTGTCTGACAGATGCAAGCCCGCTCCCCTTTATACCCATATGTGCGGGGACGGGACATGTAAATTCTGCCTACCAATTTGACATTGGCCTTTTCTCAAGTTAAGAGGTATGCGAGGCTCTCAGAACACTACAATCGACACAACGTCTCGTTCCTTCCATCGGGTAACGGAGGTTACAACAGTAACCATGACGTTTTATATTTGACATTCGTTTGATATTCGCGACAATACCCATTAAACTCTCCACAAAAATCACATTTTCAAGCCAAACCAACCTGGACATGCATGAATAGGTTTTCTTTGCCTAGCACAAAGCTGAATAAAAAAACTTTTTATATATATTTTTTTCATATCAATTTTATTAGCCCTATAAATCAATTAAACAATTTAACCATTTGATATTATGACGTCACAACAAATATTAAATGTTCTTAAAAATATCCCTTTCATGACACAAGGCTCTGTTTGTGGAATTTACATTCTATATGTTTTCAAATATAGTAATGTAAATGTTTCTAATATTGTAATTCAATTAAACTCAATGACTGTATGACCTAGAGACATGAAACCAACTGTTAAACACTCTTTATATAGCACAAGACTTGTTTTTGGGAGTAAATATTCAGTACTTTGTCACATTCCTTCACTGGAGAGTGATGTCACACCACCCAAAAAAGAATGTATAATATCTCAAACACCAAACCAGCACAAACATTCATTTTTGCTGCACAAATCAGCACAAATTCGATTTTGAGAATTTAATAATTTTGGTGATTATTTAATTATATGGGGTGCCAAATTCACGAGGTCTTGTCCCCATTTTTTTTTTTCTGCAAAGTGTGGAAAAAGGACTTCAGGGCTAGATTAGAGTTTGTAACCAAATAAAGAGCACAGGGCAAAGTGGAGGAGCAGGGGCTTATGGGATTTGTTGTACTATGCGTCATTTAGCATGGACTAGCTATTTGTGGCGGTACTCCTAACTATATACATAGATATAGATCAATATAGATATATAGATATATAATCTATATTTTTAGGGATTTTGTTAAAGGTTATACAAGTTCACTTGATCTTCTGAAGAACTGCAAAATCTTTTTTTGTAAAAACTTCAAGAATGAAAGATTTTAACATGTAGATTCTCTTTGTGCCTTTGATTATGGCTCTATCTGTAAAAAAGTCTTTTACTACAAAATGAAGAACATTTAGGCAAAAAATATTGTATACAATATGCAAAATTAACCACTTTTTTCAGAAACAGTATGTCTTTATTTTTCTTTGAATTTCCATTTTTGTTGAGTGGACATCTTTAAAATTCTTTAAAATCTTTTCAAATGTTAAAAACCTGCTGTTATTTCAGGTAGGATGCATTTTTAGGCACAGTGTATATAAAGACTGTACACAGGGCCGTGCCGGTAAAAATGTGTAGATATGTGTGTCCTCATGCGTGTGTGCATACTGTACATGTGCATGTAGATCACATGTCATACATCTGCATTTTTTTTTTGTGTACATATACATTTATAAAAAGATGGAAAAAACATTCTAAAATTATATACATACACCATAGCCAAATACATTTAAGCTCAGTTTTCACAATTCCTGACATTTAATCGTAGAAAACATTCCCCGTCTTAGGTCAGTTAGTTAGGTCACAACTTTATTTTAAGAATGATAAGAAAGATTTATTTCAGCTTTTATTTCTTTCATCACATTCCCAGTGGGTCAGAAGTTTACATACTCTTTGCTAGTATTTGGTAGCATTGCCTTTAACCCTCTGGGGTCTGAGGGTGTTTTGGGCCCTGGAGAAGTTTTGACATGCCTTTACATTTGTACTTTTTTCAGTTGCTTAAAAACACATTAATGGCTAAAGTCTGATAACACTGTATTCAGCACAAACTGGGCTACAATAATATGTGAGCAACATGTGTGTACAGGTTTGTATTTTTGAGAAAATAATGTTTATGCATGGTTTTTTAAATAAACCATATAACACATACTAACATTTGTCCACAAGACTTTTGAGAATTGGATCTTGTAGCCTAGAGTTTTTGCTACAAAATTATGTGAAAACCATCCTGATCACTCATTTATAAAAAACAATATAGTAATTGAACTTTTCTAAGACACTTTTAGTGTTTGAAAGGTCATATGCGAGGTGGCGTGAATTATCATGAATATTGATTGTAATTCACACCTGAGGAGACAAAAGACCCTTCCCCTGGGCCTATCAATGAGGAATGTGACAGAAAGAGAATGAATATGAGGAGACTTAATGATCAAAATCAAGTTTTAAGTTAAAAGAAATAATCTGACTATACATTTTCTTTACAAAAAGACTTTTCTTAATTTTAGACCTACACTACCATTAAAAGAAGTCTCTTCTGCTCACCAAGACTGGATTTATTTGATCCAAATACAGAAACAACATTGATATTTTGAACTATTTTTACAATTTAAAAGAACAGTTTTCTATTTAATTATATTGTAAAATGCAATTTGTGATCAAAGCTGAATTTTCAGCATCAGGGGCTGGTTGCATAAAACTGTTTTAGAGTAGTCTTACTAGTTAGTCATCTAAAATGTTGGTCTTAATTTTTTCAGTCAGTTGCAAAAAAAACTTAGATCAGTCTAATTAAAGACCAAAATGTAAGACAGCACACCTCAGGCTAACTTTTGTTTACATTCCATTTTGCCATTGAAAATAACTGTCAGCTGAGCCAGTGGGGGCTGAAAGGGGCATGAGTTGAGACTTGGTTGAAGACTTTGACTTCAAAAATGGTAACAGAATGTTGTGTTTTTAATTATTTGGGTTAAATCACTAAATGCGTTCATTAAAATACATTTTGAAGCATTGTAGTCCTCTAATAAGCAAATATTCTCAGCGAATAAAAAATGTATTGAGCGTCCACTGTCGACCATTTTTTTAAGCTGTTCAGTGTCTTATTTTTCCCACAATGCAATGCAAATTATACTGTCTTACTAAAGACAACTGTGAGCTTGTTTTATGCAACATTCTTTCTAGGGCGTCTTTAGCTAGTCAAACTAATTGTTAGATGCAGTCTTAAGTTAATGGCTATGTTTATGCAACCAGCCCCAGTACTGCAGTCTTCAGTGTCACATGATCCTTCAGAAATCATTATAAGATGGTGATTTTGTAATATGGGCATATTTAAAGTACATTTTACTCATTTAACCTGAACCCATATTTGCAAGCACAAGCTTTGTTGATTAAAATTAAGATTCAACTTTATTGTTATTGTGCAGAGTACGGGTACAGAGCCAATGAAATGCAGTTGTTTTCGCATATCCCAACTGTAAGACACTTATGTAAGACACATATGTTTTCGCATATCCCAACTGCACAGAGCGCAGGGTCAGCCATTAAACAGCGCCCCTGGAGCAGATGCTGGGGCTTGAACCCCTGACCTTTCGGTTAGTAACCCAGGGCCTTAATAGCTGAGCCACCACCCTTAATCGTGACCATGAGGAGGTTACCCCATGTGACTTTACCCTCCCTAGTAACGGGGCCAATTTGGTTGCTTAGGAGACGTGGCTGGAATCACTCAGCATGCCCTGGATTCAAACTTTCGACTCCAGGGGTGGTAGTCAGCGTCAATACTTGCTGAGCTATCCAGGCCCCTGGAATTAGAGTCAATTAAAAGTGAAACAATCTGTACATGACACGGGTAATTTTTCCAACAATTCTTTACTGACAAAGTAGATGTCCTAAATGGCTATAGTATATAACTATAGTTTGCTAATATTGAATCAGTGGAGTGGTTAAAAAATGTGTTTTAATGACTTTAATCTAAGTGTATGTAAACTTCTGACTTCACCTGTATGTACAATTATTCATAATAATACGTGTCCCTATATGAATACATACATGTTTAGTGAGATTGTATGCATAAATACACTTTTGTATGCATAGCTAAGAAGGAATGACTAGCAAGGCTAGTGGTTCCTTACTGGCTGCCCTGAGAGCGTGCTGACTGTGCAGGCATTGTGAATGTAAGCACTGATAGTGTATACTCACAGCTTTAGTGTGTCTATACTGTCATACACCATACACCTTTGGGGCTGTTACCAGCAGTTAAAGGAATATTTCATGTCATTCCAACCTGTATGCAGTAATTTATTTTGTGGGAAACAATAGAAGTAATTTTTGAATAATGTTCACACAGTTCTTTTCCATTCGACAACAGTTTACAGTTATCAATGTGTACTGTTGTGGTAAAAGAATATATACTTGTACATATATTTGCATAAAGTTGAACATTTCTGAAGTCGCCGGACATGTCCACATCAAGTCGCTAAAGGTCGCTGTCCCTTGTGTCACCAGAAGTCGCTAGGTCTCATTTAAAATGAATGAGATGAGGTTGCTTGGTTTGTGCATGTGTGTACATTGGCTTTAAGGAATAGATCACCCAAAAATGAAAATTACGCCATCCCAGATATGTATGACTTCCTTTCATCTGCTGAACGCAAATTAAGATTTTTAGAAGAATATCTCAGCTCTTTTGGTCCATACATTCCAAGTGAAAGGGTGCATACATTTTGACGCTCCAAAAATAAAAAAGTCAGCGTAAAAGTAATCCATAAGGCTCCCATCGATGTCTTCAGAAGCAATATGATAGGTGTGGGTGAGAAACAGATCACTTTCACATTATTCATGCATATTGCCCCTTACTGGGAAGGGAGAATAATTTCTAGCAAAAAAATTACTTAAATATTGATCTGTTTTTCACCAAAACCTATCATTTCACTTCAGTGTTTTAATCCATATCTTCAGGAGTCATATGGATTATTTTTATGATGCCTTTGAGCTTTTTGGAGCATCAAACGTTTGGCATTGTATGCACCAAAAGCTTAAATATTCTCCTAAAAATCTTTGTGTTCTGCAGAAGAAAGTCATATACATCTGAGATGGCATGAGGGTGAGTAAATGTCCCTTTAATCCATCAACACCCTTATATAAATTTATCTTGCAGTTAAAGTCATTTTTTTGCCTTTACAATTTTTTTGGACTCCATCCTTTTATGTCAAATACTTCAATTTAAACAATTAATAAATGGCATGTTTCAATAATTAAAAAAATTGAAACTACATTGCATTATGTGCATTGTTACTGAAAAATGTATCTCATTCACATATTTCCAAACTTTTTGGCTACAAAACAAATACACCGACACAGAGTAGATGACAGCATTTCTCCAGATTTGGAATTAGGAGCTTATAAAAAAAAAAATGTAGCAACTCCAAGCCAATTTAATAAAACAATGAACATTATTCAGAGATATGATTCATACATCAAAAGTGGTTAAAGTTCTGTAATATTATTATTGTATCATTAATAACGTTTTAATATTAATATTGTATCACTAATTTAACATCAAGGCCATTTAACACATCCAGATATAATTTTTGTTGCCCTGAGTCTCCGTAGAACAAGCGATGGAACATTACGCAAAGCATTTTTGCTATTTCTGCCTTTCTTGCAAATGTGCTGCATTATGACTAATGAGGGGCACCAAGATATGAAAGGCTTGCAACGTTAACAGTTTATAAACAGGAACGATATAGTTTTCTTACGGAGACGTGGTATAATGCCATTTTCATGTCCAATTAACAGGTTTATACATGTGTAACATCTTAAGATCCAGTAACTATGCGACAGCACTTCTGACACTGCTGACAGCGGCACGAGAGAGAAAGTAAGACTTTGCGCAGCTTCTGGAATTAGTTTGATACAAAAACAAGTTTATTGATTTGATATGTTCACCTGTATCTATACTTTACTAATTCGCAGCTGCACTGTAATGTGAATAAAAGTGTGCAGGAATTTCCCACATTATGAACGTGGAAATTGCAGGAATTATTAGCCGAATTTCAGGCAAAAAGCTGCGCTGGTTCCCCTCTTTCTTTTTTTTTTTTTGTATAATGAAATCCTACTCTGCAATCTGCTAAATGAATGCAATGAAAAGCTGCATCAATAGCATATATATATATATATATACTGAAAAAACTGAAAATATTTGTTTTCTATATATATATATATATATATATATATATATAAGAAAACAAATATTTTCAGTTTTTTCCTCTCGTTATATGCCAAAGCGGGCCAAACCAAAGGTCATCAAAGTTGGCCCGTGGGCCCTAGTTTGGGCATCTCTAGCTAGCGTACAAGTCTTTTTTGCACATCTTGGTGTTTCCATCTCCATTTTTATGTGATATACCAAAATTTGCATAAACATATATGGATGGAAACCCAGTTATTGATACCACAATGGCATTGGTAATTGTGTGTGTAGTAACTATGTAATGCTCCATTTTTAATTCCGTACCTGAGCACAGGTTAGACACGAAACTCCTTGAAAAAGTTTTCTATTGAAAAACAACTTAAATATCTGTGTTCCTCACTCTAAGCTGTTGTATAACTTGGAATATAGTGCTTATGGATTGGTTTTTAGACTGGTTTTAGAGTCGTATGGACTGGTTTTATGATACTGTTCTGGAGATTTCTGTCCTTTTTGGAGCTAGAGAGATATGTTCTTTATGATCTGTTGTTGTGTGGAAAAGAGCTGCGTGAAGATTCTTAAAAATTCTTCAGTTGTGTTACAACTGCCTGATTATGCAACTACATGCACTTAAATCCATGGACAGAGGTCATACAAGATTCCCGCACCTTTTGACCAATACATTACCATGACTTTTCCAGTGTCCTGTAATAAATGGATGAGTAAATAAAAAACATTAAAAAATCATTTTATAGACATTGCACTCACAAACAACAGCTAATGTAATATATAGTTTTAAATTTCAATGACTATGGGGACCCTGTTCATTGCAAGACCCCATAAATTGTTAATGTTGATCCTTGAAGTAAACCAATCCAACTGCTATTTTAGCTTTGTGACGCCCCCTACAGGTGCTGTGATTGGTATGTGATGTGACTTCAAACTGTGATTGGCTGCAAAATAGATTGGCTTTACTCTCATCTGCAGCTACATGTTTAAACTTGTTTCAGAAACTAAAATTACAAGTGATAGTGAAGAAAAAAACTTGTTTCTGGCCTTCAAGGATTTTAAGATTTCTTTTTTATTTTCTTAATGTTTATTTTATTAAAGAGGCACATTAGAAGACCTTTGTCTTTGTTTAGAATGGCGAATGTAGGAAGACATTTTACAAATAAAATGCATATAAAAGAAGTGTGTCTATTGAACTGGGATTGATGTGGTAATCATGACTTCAATAGCAAGTTGCTGTTAAAATTATTTATTTTTCTAATATTTGTAGTTTTAAAAATGTCACATTTACAAAGTCTGAAAAAATTATTTGCAGTGCTCTTCTTTTTTTCTGCTAGCTGGGTGGCCCCACCACAGTTGATTTTTATGTGTCAGAAAAGAAAATGTGCCAGAAAAGAAATATATATATGTATGTACTGTAACTCCAACATACCAATAATTTCACACACATTTATAGAAAGAAATGGCATATATAGTATCTCACACACTGGCCTTATTGTTGAGTGTTGATTTAGAATTAAGAATGAAAGCCTTAGTGACCAGTCCATTTAACCAGTAAAATCACTGAAGCTCAGCAGATGAGCTGTGGTGGATCATTCAGTGAAAAAACTGTACTCAGGGTCACAAATTGTAGCGAAGCCAGAAACTTTTGGGTGTGTGGGCCAAATTAAATTAAACAAATGTATAGATCTCACGCAATTGATAATTAGTATTGTTTAGTAAATAGTTTTTAACATTTAGCTATTTGTTTCCAGGGGCTATATACTATAAAATCTGATTTATATTTATTTATTTAGAATTACAAGTATATATTCAGATTTGATTATTTCCAGTTAGGTCCAAATTTTTGGTAAATTTGAAAACAGAATGAACCATTTGGTCATCTTTTTTTCCAGCAAAACATGCATATTTGGATGGATGAAAATGACGGAAATGGCTTGTGTATTGTCCCTATGTCTCTACTATGGTTTACTGCCAGAAAAATTACTAATGACTAGTACATTTTGTTTTTAATATCTTATGTCACTGCGTCACAACTGTACATTTGTTAAAGCAGGGGAGAGCTACAAAGCGACAAATAAAATTCATAGCAATAAAGTCACGCATATGTTATTTGGACATCATTTTATTTTAGACGAACAAAGAAAATTATGAAGCTGGAGTTTTTAAATATAAACAAATTAAATGATAGTGATCAATTCACAAATATGACATTTGTAACATATTTTATTAGACAAGAAAAAAAAAAGTGGTTGTAAGCAGCAGCATGATATGGGATGCCCATCAACAGAATGCATGTCTCATTGTTGCATCGGGTGTTTTACAGTAGCTTTGTGAGAGCAATCTGGTTTTATTTTTTGAGCTGCTGTTGTTTTGAAAGCTTTGGCGTTAACGTTATCCCTCCAGACAGACTCTGATGTTAGCGGTTCATATGAGGCCAGTAAGCGATTGGTTGTTAGGGGAACAGGGTTATGTGACAATGTAGTAGCTACACCAGTGGTCACAAAGTCTTGTGCTTTCCCAGTATGCTATTTGTCAGCTGCAATGCTCTTGTGAACAGACGGAACTGTGTGAGTGTTATCAGTGTGATGATCAGAGTGCTGCAGCAGTACAGAGTCAGTACACTCCTCTCCTCTGGCAGAAAACATTTCGACAAGCTGAAGTCAAACCTGGAGAACGTGCCCTGTAGAAAGTGACACACAAAATAAAAACAGAAGCAGACAGGATAAATAATAGTGAAATTCCCACTAATATATAGAATAACATAGAACTGGTTTGCTGACATCATTTTGAAGCCACTGCTCCACCACACTGGTATTCCAAACATTTGAGTGGGTATCCTTAAAGGGTTAGTTCACCCAAAAGTTAAAATGTACACTCGCTCTCATGCAATTCCAGATGTGTATGACTTCCTTTCTTCTGCTGAACACAAACAAATGTTTTTAGAATAATTTCTCATTAGAATAATTTCTAATGGGTGCCAACATTTTGAAGCTCCAAAATCCACATAAGGGCAACATAAAAGTAGGCCTACTCCAGATGACTCTAGTGGTTTAATCCGTACATTCTGTAGCAATATGATAGGTGTGGGTGAGAAACAGTTCAATATTTAAATCCTTTTTTACTATAAATTAAATTTTACTATCCCTGCTCAGTCAATCTCCACTTCACTTTCACATTCTCCTGTTTTTGGTGATTCACATTATTTGTGCATATTACCCCCTACTGGGAAGGGAGGAGAATTTACTATAAAAAAAAAAAAAAACTTAAATCTGTTTCTCCCCACACCTATCATATCATGTCTGAACACATGGATTTAACCACTGGTGTCATATGGATTACTTCAAGTCAAGTCAACTTTATTTGTATAGCGCCTTTCACAACACACATCGTTTCAAAGCAGCTTTACAGAAGATCAGCATTAACAGATGATAAAACTGTAATGTCTATAAAGTCGATGAATCATCATTGTGTAATTTAGATAAAATACAATTCTTAATCGTGTTTAAAAATTATTAAATAATAATTGTATTAATAACCACTTTTATTCTCTCTCTATGTGAATTTTGGAGCTTAAACTTTTTGGCAACCCATTCACTTGCATTGTATGGACCTACAGAGCTAAAATTCTTCTAAAAATCGTAATTTGTGTTCTGCAGTTTAAACTCAGAGAGCACGGTAATACGTTTACGTTTAAAATGTAGTACTTGGATACATAAATAGTCATACAGCGCATCCGAAAACATTCACAGCGCTTCACTTTTTCCACATTTTGTTACGTTAGCCTTATTCCAAAATGTATTAAATTAATTATTTTCCTCAAAATTCTACAAATAATACCCCATAATGACAACGTGAAAGAAGTTTGTTTGAAATCCTGGCAAATTTATAAAAGTCAAAAACGAAAAGAAAAAAAAAAAATCACATGTACACAAGTATTCACTGCCTTTGCTCAATATTTTGTTGAAGCACCTTTGGCACCAATTACAGCCTCAAATCTTTTTGTGTATGATGCTTGGCACACCTATTTTTGGGCGGTTTCTCCCATTCTTCTTTGCAGGACCTCTCAAGCTCCATCAGGTTGGATGGGGAGCGTCGGTACACAGTCATTTTCAGATCTCTCCAGAGATGTTCAATCGGGTTCAAGTCTGGGTTCTGGCTGGGCCACTAAAGACATTCACAGAGTTGTCCCGTAGCCACTCCTTTGTTATCTTGGCTGTATGCTTGGGTTGTCCTGTTGGAAGATTAACCTTCGCCCCAGTCTGAGGTCCAGAGCACTCTGGAGCAGGTTTTCGTCAATAATGTCTCTGTACATTGCTGCATTCATCTTTCCCTTGATCCTGACTAGTCTCCCAGTTCCTGCCACTGAAAAACATTCCCACAGCATGATGCTGCCACCACCATGCTTCACTGTAGGGATGGTATTGGCCAGGTGATGAGCGGTGCCTGGTTTCCTCCAGACATGACGCTTGCCATTCAGGCCAAAGAGTTCAATCTTTGTTTCATGAGACCAGAGAATTTAGTTTCTCATGGTCTGAGAGTCCTTCGGGTGCCTTTTGGCAAACTCCAGGCAGGCTGTCATGTGCCTTTTACAGAGGAGTGGCTTCCGTCTGGCAACTCTACCATACAGGCCTGATTGGTGGAGTGCTGCAGAGATGGTTGTTCTTCTGGAAGGTTTTCCTCTCTCCACAGAGAAACGCTGGAGCTCTGTCAGAGTGAACATCGGGTTCTTGGTCACCTCCCTGACTAAGGTACTTCTCCCCTGATCGCTCAGTTTGGCCAGGCGGCCAGCTCTAGGAAGAGTCCTGGTGGTTCCAAACTTCTTTCATTTACGGATGATGGATGCCACTGTGCTCATTGGGACCTTCAATGCTGCAGACATTTTTCTGTACCCTTCCCCAGATCTGTGCCTCAATACAATCCTGTCTCGGAGGTCTACAGACAATTCCTTGGACTTCATGGCTTGGTTTGTACTCTGACATGCACTGTGGGACCTTATATAGACAGTCGTGTGCCTTTCCAAATCATGTCCAATCAACTGAATTTATGGACGCCAATCAAGTTGTAGAAACATCTCAAGAATGATCAGTGGAAACAGGATGCACCTGAGCTCAATTTTGAGAGTGAATACTTATGTACATGGAGTGGTGGTGGTGTAGTGGGCTAAAGCACATAACTGTTAATCAGAAGGTTGCTGGTTCGATCCCCACAGCCACCACCATTGTGTCCTTGAGCAAGGCACTTAACGTCTGCCAAATGCATAAATCTAATGTAAATGTACATGTGATTTATTTCGTTTTTTATTTATTTATTTATTTATTTTTTTATACATTTGCAAAGATTTCAAACAAATTTCATGTTGTCATTATGGGGTATTGTTTGTAGAATTTTGAGGAAAATAATGAATTGAATCCATTTTGGAATAAGGCTGTAACATAACACATTGTGGAAAAAGTGAAGCGCTGTGAATACTTTCCGGATGCACTGTATGTGGCTTTTTGAACCATTTGAACTCTTAGAATCCGAACATTTAAAAAGTCTCCATAATTTTTGAATTTATGTTACATAAAATAACAAAACCTGCAAATTTTAGTTATCAATAGTCATACATCATACATCAATAGAAGCTCTCATTCTTAGGAATGTGACTGTGCAGTTTATGTTGTTGCCACATGATTATCAAAAACTTTTTTTTATATGATCTCTGTCAGACAACAAAAAAAATGTCTAATTTCTGCTCCCATCACTGCTTCTGCTAGCCCCAAATATCCACAAACTCATTCTTGTCTGTCTTTGGGTAAATAATCCAATGTTATATCTCATATGTCCAGAACAAAATATGCAGTCCAGCAGAAAAAGAATAATAAGCTAATCTTTGTCAAAGCATGTCCATGAATATTGATGAAGTATACTGTACATCATCTATGAGGATCTCATCTTTCCCACCAAGATTAAGGGTGCTTTCACACTTGGTTGATTGCCTGGACTGAACCAGAGTCTGGTCTCTGTTCATATCATATTTGTTGGGTCCAAAACATGGTCCGATTAAAACAGAGTACAAGCAGCAGCTGTTTACTATGTGACTAGGCAACAACTCAAGAAGACATCAGCTTCACTGTGTTATTGAAGTATTCATCTCTTTGAATTTACCACCAAAACTATACAAAGTACAAAATGACAATTATGTTTGACTGCTACGGATGCATTGAATGTGCAATGATGTGAATAATATTAGCGTTTGTCTGCCATGAGCCAGTGGATGCGTTGCAAGAGTGAAGAATGTGAGCTGCTCTCTGAAGGTGATTTATTTGGACACAAGCTGGTATGAGAAATTCATTCAACCATAATAATTACAATCGGGAGCCTGCAAAGATGCAAATTATACAATAAGGCATCACTTCCATGTATTGGTATGATTGCGTTCATATCAGCAGCGAACTGTACCGGAGTTCACATGAACCATACCCCAGACCACTGTTTCAAGTGGACTCGGGTGCCATTTGTAGGTGCGCACTCGAGTTCAGAAAACAGCGTTCACACAACCCAAACGAACCGAACTTTGACGTAATTCGAACTCTGGTGTGCACCAAAAGTGCTATTGTGAAAGTACCCTAAGATTCTAGTCCACACAGAGGCCGAGATATTTCACAAAACAGTGGGGGAGGTGCATGGGATCACAAAATAGACAATGTCACAGAGTGAGTGCTCAGTTGCACGTTGCACCACCTGCATTTCAGATCTTTGTATTGTGAGAAGGGGAAAGTTTAAAATGCCCTTTTCCCAGTACTTGCTGCCATCTAGTGTTTATCGCAAGATTATCAACATACAATATTATTTATGAATTATTGTAATCTAGTTTTTTTATTTGGGTTTAGTTTTGAAATGAGACCAATATTTTGCAATAAGTCTACTGTATGTGTGTAAGGTGAGCTTTTGACTTTGAGTGTGAACAATTGCTGGCGCAGTCAAATCAAGCAGGAAAATGTACAGTGTTAATAGGAAATCACATTTCAATGAGTAAACAGCCATTAAATTACTAATTTTACATCTGAAATCTGCATTGTAAAGCCTTACAACACAACATTTCTCCACATGTACTGTGATGCTGTAGTTTGTTTATTTATTTAGAGTCTGGAATTTTTCCTGCTTGAAAACCTGATTGAGTTGTCAATCTTTTTCACAGAAAGTAGCTCTAACTAACTTCAGTGATGAACAAATCAGCAGGTGGACGAGCCACCTAATCCAAACAATGATACAACTTAATTGCTAAAGTCACATTATATTTATTAATACCATAATTTTTTTATAGAAAGTAGGTAGTTACGTTTGCGTATATTTGGTCATTTATTTTTTTATTAGAAAGTGCTGTACTGATTCGTAGCACACCGTGGCAGGTGGGTGCATTTAGGTTTTGTCTTCTTCCTTGCAATGATATTAACTATTATGAGCAAAATTATTGTTAATCACAACCAGGGCCATAACTAGGGAATTCTTACCCCCTGAAAAAATATAAATGTTGGACCCCACCGACCATATCCTGGACCGGATATGGGCAACATACGGCCTACGGGCCAGATCAGGCCCACCACATGGATTAATGTGGCCTGCGGCTCATTTATCATAAAAACGTTTTTATTTTTCATTGGATATTTCAGGACACGCCTCTTCAACATTGCGTGGAAATCTGGGACAGTGCCTAAGGAGTGGCAGAACAGGGTGGTGGTTCCCCTCTTCAAAAAGGGGGATCAGAGAGTGTGTGCCAACTACAGGGGTATCACACTTCTCAGCCTCCCTGGTAAAGTTTACTCCAAGGTGCTGGAGAGGAGGGTTCGGGTGTTTTGTGGATCTGGAGAAGGCGTATGACTGGGTCCCCCGGGAGAGACTGTGGGAGGTGCTGCGGGAGTACGGGGTGGGGGGGTCCCTTCTTAGGGCGATCCAATCCCTGTACGTCCAAAGCGAGAGCTGTGTCCAGGTCCTCTGCACGAAGTCGAGTTCATTCCATGTGGGGGTTGGTCTCCGCCAATGCTGTGCTTTGTCACCAATCCTGTTTGTGATATTCATGGACAGGATATCGAAGCATAGTCGGGGTGGGGAAGGTGTGCGGTTCGGTGGGCTGGGGATCTCATCGCTTCTTTTTGCAAAAGATGTTGTCTTCATGACATCATCGGTCCGTGACCTTCAGCTCTCACTGGATCGCTTGGCAGTCGAGTGTGAAGCAGCTGGGATGAGGATTAGCACCTCTATATCTGAGGCCATGGTTCTCAGCAGGAAACCGATGGAGTGCGTACTCCAGGTAGGGAAGGAGGTATTGCCCCAAGTGAGGAGTTCAAGTACCTCGGGGTCTTGTTCACGAGTGAGGGGACAATGGAGTGGGAGGTTGGCCAGAGAATCGGGGCAGCGGGGGCGGTATTGCACTTGCTCTATCGCACTGTTGTCACGAAAAGAGAGCTGAGCTGAAAGGCAAAGCTCTCGATCTACCGGTCAATTTTTGTTCCTACCCTCACCTATGGTCATGAAGGCTGGGTCATGACCGAAAGAACTAGGTCGTGAGTACAAGCGGCCAAAATGGTGGCATGCTATTTTATATAAACATGTAGATATTTCACTAGTGGGACTGTTTCCAGACTTGCCAGCCAGTATTGACATTTGAAATATGATTCCTAATAAGCAAGATTTAGTTACATTTAAATGCTCAGAAGGGTGGTGGGCTTCTCCCTTAGAGATAGGGTGAGGAGCGCAGTTATCCGTGAGGAGCTCGGAGTAGAGCCGCTGCTCCTTTGCGTCGAAAGGAGTCAGTTGAGGTGGTTTGGGCATCTGGTAAGGGTGCCCCCTGGCCGCCTCCCTAGGGAGGTGTTTCAAGCACGTCCAGCTGGGAGGAGGCCTCGGGGAAGACCCAGGATTAGGTGGAGAGATTTCATCTCCACACTGGCCTGGGAATGCCTCGGGGTTCCCCAGTCAGAGCTGGTTAATGTGGCTCGGGATAGGGAAGTTTGGGGCCCCCTGCTGGAGCAGCTGCCCCCACGACCCGACTTCGGATAAGCGGTCGAAGATGGATGGATGGATGGATGGATGGATGGATATTTCAGTTAACTTGCATTGGGATCTAACGCGTCTAAACATGCGTTTAACATGCTCAGGTTTGCCAGACAAGAGATGCAACACCCCCAGTTTGAGATTTATACTTGCGCAAATTGGAAATATTCTGCCTAATGATATACTTATTTTGTGCAATCTGGCTACCATGCATACGAGTGTGCTATATCTCACTTTCCCCTTTGAACAAATTTAGCGATCTGTTCTGCTCAAGGAAAAGTGTTATACGGCTACTCTGTGTCCATTCTTGAGGCTGCTTGTGATGTTTGGTGCTACTTTGCAGGTAAACCTTCCCAGAGATTAAATTAAATATAAAAGTAGATCTCGGCATCATTGACATAAAAGCAAGCCAGAGACGATTAAGTATATGCATTTTTTATTTGTGCAATTTAGAAATGTTGAAGTCCCTTCGCATCTGTATGTTAATGTAACTCTTGCAGTAATCATATATCATAGTCATGCAGCCTGTGTTATTCAGTTCTGTGCTGAAAGTCAAACCATCGAGGAGACCCACATCATGACCCTTTCAGCATGTAAACGGGTAATGTTTTAGAAAAATAAATGTTGCCCTTTTACCAAAATAGTTGCCCACCCCTGTCCTAGACCATATGAAGAGTTCCATGTGACCTACCTCCTAGGAATTTCTAACAAAATAAAATAAACAGCATAGAAAAATGCAAATAAAGTTTTTTGAGTAACGTGATTCCATGCAAGGTTCGGACATGTGAACGGCAAGCTCTGAGCACTTTGATTTATGACATAAAAAGTATTAAAACCAGCAGTGAGATTCGATACACCCTGATTCATAACTGTACTAGGAAGACAATATGTCAAAGAATTCAAAATACTCGGGATCTGAAGACATTAAAAGACACTTACGTGCTCAAGTTGAAGCCCCTCTGGAGGCCTCAAGCCCAGGACTCAATTTGGATGGTGCGGTGGAAAAGATTCAGTGTCAACTCATAATGCTGACAAAGATCGTTGCTGACTTGGAGGATCTTGCTGTAATGCGTAGATCAGTCACTGCCATGGAGATGAAATTCACTGAGTTGGTTACAAGAGTGTTGGATGTTGACAAACGGATTGATTATCTGGAGTCATCGGAGAGGGAATTAGCTGCTAATCTAGTAGTCCAAGGCGGATTTGGAACGTGTTTGGGAAAAGTTGTAAGACTTTGAGAAACATAACCGGCAAAACAACATCCGAATTGTTGGAATTCCTGAGTGAGCAGAGGGTCAGAATAGACTCTTTCCGCGTCTGTTCGACATAGCAGGCCATAAGCTGGAAATCGAGTGAGCTCACAGGGTTCCAGCTCGGAGATCCACTGAGGGAGACACCCAATAATTTCTGAACAAATTTCTGAGATCATCCGATAAAGATCTCAAGTTACGCGAAGCAAGGAGCAAAGGAAGGCTTTTGTGGAAGAACCACAACATTTTCTTGTTCCCAGTCTTTGCGAATTTGACAAGAGAGAAACATACAAGAAACTCTTACATCAACGGAAGGTCGCTTTTGCACTGATGTTCCCAGCCAAATTGAGAATAGATACTAAGGATGGCCGCAAAATATTTACATGCCCACAGCAAGCGATGTCCTTTATAAAGTCAATGGAATGAGTAAGCCATGGTTTGATTCTGACGTTGCAGTCAAGTGAGCCTGACTCACTGAACATTCATGTGACTATCCAAGGAAGCTGAGCACCTTTTTGTTTCTTTTTGTGCTGGTTCTGGCTTCATGCCTGGAGTTTTGTGGAATAACACTCCTTCAAGAAACTCTTGCATCGATGGAGGATCGCTTTTGCACTGATGTTCCCAGCCAGGTTGAGAATAGATGCTAATGATGGCCGCAAAGTATTTACTCGTCCCCAACAAGCCTTGTCCTTCATAAAGTCAAAGAAATGAGTAAGTCATTGAGGTTGCGGCCGAGTGGACCTGACTCATTGAACATTCACTTGTCTGTTCGAGGAAACTAGGCACCTTTTTTTGTTGTGCTGGTTCCGCTTAGCGGCTGGAGTTTGTTTTGTGTAGTAACACTCCCTCAGGACAGTTTGTGGATGAATCTGTATGTTCTTTGTGCTTGTGCCTCCTATTGGTTGGAGTTTGTTTTGTTGAGTATTTTTTGCAGGACAATGGAAGGATTAGGTCATCTGCTGCACTCAACAGCCTGAACAATTGTTTGATTGTCCGAGGAAACAGAATGGCGTTTTGTGTGTCTGTGTGTTTGTGTGTGTGTTTGTTCTTCTGGTATGTAATTCTGTCTCACAAAATCTGTATAGAAACACCGGACTTGAACTATCTGATGGCAAAAGTGTTGCAGGGACTCTCGTAGGTGTAAGGCTGGCACCAGGATGTCTACAGCCAAAAGGCTCTGTGAGAGCCAATGTCATAAAACTCTCACACAGAAGAGCATCGCCACCTGAGACAACACACCCTACTGATTAAGGACCACAAAACACAAATCTCACTTCTGCCCCTATCTCACCTCGGGTCACTTTCGGGTCACCAAAAACGAAGTTATGACTTATCCTGTTCTGTAATGTAAAAGGATTTCTGATCATACATGTTTGGTATCATTCAAGAGGTCTCAGTGCAACTGGTAAAACGGTCTCATTCCCTTTCAGCAAAGTCAAATTACAAGATTTAAAAACTTAGTAAAATACTGCATTCTATCAGGGACATGCCCCTCCCAGATCTCTAACAGGGACCAGATGCTGTATGCAGATTAGGCGCATTCTAACCAAATCCTGAATAACATCAAACACACACATCTAAAATAACAATACAAAAATTGTTTGTTATTTAACCCTCTGGGGTCTGAGGGTATTTTGGGCCCTGGAGAAGTTTTGACATGCCTTGACATTTGTACTTTTTTCAGTTGCTTAAAAACATATTAATGGCTAAAGTCTGATTACACTGTATTCAGCACAAACTGGGATACAGTAATATGTAGCAACGTGTGTACAGGTTTGTATTTTTGAGAAAATAACTTTTATGCGTGGTTTTTGAAAAAACAAAAATTTTAAGTTACTGAAATCAGGTCATATAACACATACTAAACATTTGTCCACAAGCCTTTTCAGAACTGGATCTTGTAGCCTAGAGTTTTTGCTACTAATGATGTGAAAACCATCCTGATCACTCATTCATACAAAACAATATAGTAATTTAACTTTTGTAAGACACTTTTAGTGTTGAAAGGTAATATGCGAGGTGTGTGAATGATCATGAATATTCATTGTAATTCACACATGCGAGACAAAGACCCCTCCCCTGGGCCTATCAATGAGGGATAGAGAATGAATGTGTGGAGACTTAATGATCCAAATAAATTTTTAATTTAAAAGAAGTAATCTAACTATATATTTTCTTTACATAAAGACTTTACTTAATTTTAGACCTACACTACCATTAAACGAAGTCTCTTCTGCTCACCAAGACTGGATTTATTTGATCCAAAATACAGAAACAACATTGATATTCTGAACTCTTTTTACAATTTAAAACAACAGTTTTCTATTTAAATATATTGTAAAATGCAATTTGTGATCAAAGCTGAATTTTCAGCATCATTACTGCAGTCTTCAGTGTCACATGATACTTCAGAAATCAATATAAGATGGTGATTTTGTAATATGGGCATATTTAAAGTGCATTTTACTAATTTAACCCTAACACATATTTGCAAGCACAAGCTTTGTTGATGATAATGAGGCATTATAAACACTAGATAAAATATAATCTAAACATTCATATTATTTTTATATCATATTACATATCATACTTATATCATACAGCATACAATTTAAATACCTGCTTTAGCCAAAACAGCATTTAAATGTAACTAAATCTTGCTTATTAGGAATCATATTTCAAATGTCAATACTGGCTGGCAAGTCTGGAAACAGTCCCACTAGTGAAATATCTACATGTTTATATAAAATAGCATGTCAGCTAATGAAAACTAAATGACTTACTCATCCGAAATTGTATCCTCAGCTGGATCAAGTCTCTCTTCTAAATACAAATGTTCATCGGAGTCCTGCTCTTCTTCTGAGGAAAATGTTAACTCTTCCTTAATATCCAGGAGCTTTCTCGCCCGTGTATCGTTGCAAACGAGCAGAAAAATTAATTAAATGTGTTTACAACCTCACTGTCGGGGGTGTGTACATTTGCTTTGATTGTCTCGGCACATTAGCGTATGAATGGCACGCTCTGCTGGTGGGTGTGATCACATTAGAGGTAATTTGCTGAGTCAGTAAAAATTGTACATCGCTTTGTTTCAAACAGATTGCACTGCAGGAGAATATTTGTTTTAAATTTGAGTTGTTTTATTAAAAAGTAGACATTTTAAGCTTTCTTTAGACATACGTTTCATGTTTGTGTGATAAGTATTCGCAGAGTTTTAGTTCATTTTTGTGAAGTGTTTCTGAAATATGCTCATGAACACAGGCAAAAGCACAAGGTTTTGTTGTTATTGTGAGTGTACACAAATAAAAGTAGACCCTTTATAGTCTCTAATGATGTTTTACAATTATCTGTATACCCAAAAATGGAGTTTTTTTAAGTTGTTTCTGCTGTAATGATGAAAATATCCAGCAGGACGTGCCGGCGTGTCCGTTGACCCCAGAGGGTTAAGGATTGATGACTATGGACTTGGGAGTCTGTAGTCAGATCTCCCGCACAATTGCGGGGTGTAGTTTTTCTTTAACAGGTATGCAACTCTTATTCCTTATGTTTTGATAAATGTTTAAATTTGACTTATTATTGTCTAATTGGAATTGATGAATGTATTATTTTACCTGGTAAATAAATTCTGATTTGCTCTGAAATTATTCTCTTTAATAGATTACATTAAATCCATGTTCCCGCAAATCTGCGACCAGGTTAGTAACGGACTAAAAATCAGTTCTGAGTGGAGCATGAGACTTTAATGCCAATTTGTTAGTCGGAGCTCTAGTTTAAGTGTACTTGGAATGTACTGGCTCAGTATGGAATTTCCGTTTAGGACAACATGATGTTGTCGACCAAGCCTAAATAGGGTGAAGTCTAAACCTCTGGTTATTGTAATATTTCTAGCAAACTGTATAGGAAACTATGGCATGATTATATAAAGCTATTTTAACTTAGGTATTGTAGGTCTATCTTTGTAAATTTAGTGGTCATGACCGGGTAGAAATAATGTCACTCATAAGTTTTATTCTAGAATAGATTTTTTTTAAGTCCCTCATTTCATCTGTAGTTGATTGTTCAATTGGAAACATTTTAGTCTCGAATCAAGCCCTGGTGAGTTTAGAGGTGTTGCCACATACAGAGAAAAAGAAATCATATAATTGGTGCTTTAATGTATCCATTTGCAAAGTTCTGAATTCCAACAAATGCTGAAATCAATTTCTATGGAGACCAACTGGACCTCAGTATCCTCTGTGGGCATGGCTTTGGAGGCACTTAAGGCAGCTCTTAGTGGTCAGATCATACAGTATGCCTCATTCATCAAATAATCCAAAGCACGGGAACTCATGGAGTTGGAAGGGAATATTAAAAGTGCCGAGGCAGAGCTGAAGCAGCGAATGTCGTTTGATGGCCTCAGAGAATTGACCTGATTGAAATACAAATACAATAATATTTTGTCACGGAAGGCAGAGTTTTGGCAATTCAGGGCAAGACAGTCATACTTAGAGTCGGGAACAAAGCAGGGAGGCTTTTGTCTAGATATATAAAGCAGAGAGTCTTTTTCTACAATTCCCTCTGAAATCTGCTGGTGGTAAAATATTTACCTCGGCCATTGATAATTAATAATGCTTTTAAAGAACTCTATCTCGATCTCTATAGCTCCATGTCTTCATCTACTGATGAAGATATTAAAAACTTTGTGGAACCATTAGAACTCCCTAAATTGAAGACCGAGCAAAACAATTCTCTTGATTCTATGATGACCTTGGAGGAGCTTGCCGAGGTATTTAAGGTTCTGGGGCCAGATGGATCAGTCTGATTCTTAAAAAGGACAAAGATCCAAGCGAGTGTAAGAGTTACCATCCGATTTCCCTGATCCAGCTAGACATTAAAATATTGTCAAAAATGTTGGCTAACCGATTAAGTAAAGTTAAGACATCTCTTATACATATAGATCAAGTGGTGTTTATTTTGGGGCTAAATACATTAAAATGTCTGATAATATTAGGCATCTCATTAATATTATGTGGTCAGTGGCGAATGATAAGACTCCGGTTGCTGCCATCTCACTTGATGGTGAAAAGGCATTTGATATGGTAGAATGGAATTATCTTTTTAAGAATTTGGAAAATGTATGGGTTCGGGAATACTTTTATTGTTTGGATTAAGTTACTTTATAGACACTCCGTAGCGGCGGTACAAACAAATGGATTAATGTCAGATTATCTTACTCGATTTAGTTTAGAATTTTGACCCTTTAATAAAAAGTTTTTAGAGCGATATGGGCAGGTGGGCGTCATTACATTTATCTATGATTGGGAAGGTTAATATTATTAAAATTAATTGTATTCCAAAAATCAACTACCTGCTTAAGTTTCCCTCTCTTTTTTTCAAGCAATTTGATAGCATAGCGAAGTCATTCATTTAGAATGGTAAATGTCCCAGATTACATTTCAGTAAGTTGCATAGGCCAATTGACAAAGGTGGGCTAGGTCTCCCCAAGAATTTATTTTATTATTATGCATTCTGTCTCAGATGTTTGGCTCATTGGTCGCTTCCTACTCAGAGGGCCCCTCCCTAGTTTTGAATCTTTTGAATTTGAATTTAATTTCTTGCCCCCATTGCAAAGCCTTTCTATCAAACTATCGGAAAAGTTAAGTTACACCCTGTTATGTCGCATTTGCACTTGGTATGGACAAAAGTTTCCAGAGTGTTTAATTCAGACATTTCTTTAAATGTTGCCTCGAGCATATGGCTGAACCCACAATTATGACAAAAAAGTCCCCTTTACGCTGGTCAGAGTGGATTGTGAGGGAGGTTAATAAACTAGGTGTATGTATTATGAGAGTGGAGATCCTTTGAAAATTTTGTTCAACATTTTAGGATTCCCAGATCTCAGTTCTTTAAGTATTTACAGCTGCGCCGCATGCTTTGTACTGTTTTTGGGAGTAGCATACACCCCCCTAAATTGGCAGGTACTCTAGAAGTGGTGATTACTACATTTGGAAAAGGTTATGAGGCATCAGTGTATTACTCCCAGTTAATTCAGAGTCTGGGGGACAGAGCTTCAACTTCTCTCAAGAGATTATGGGAGAAAGATTTAAACTTGATATTGGGTTTCCGGTTATGACGTGCAGCTGAACAGTCGCACGAGTTAGGCTCGCAACTAAATACTCACAAAAATTATTAGAAAGACCACCATATCTCGTATAAAATTATTTGGAAATCACTTATAAGTTTGGCGGGATGAAATGCCATCAAATCTGGACACCATTCGAAGCTCTCTGTTCAGTTAGAGGAGGAAAACGTGGAGCTAGCAAACAAAAAGCTAACTGAGGCACGTTGTACTTAATACGGCTACAAACGATGACATCCTCAGCGCAATCCAGTCTCTGAAAGCTGACTTTACAAAACAATCTTCTGACATGCTCGATGCTATAAATGGCATAAAATCAGACTTACTGTCACAGTCGCAAAGAATAGGTGAGGCAGAAGAGAGAATCGCACAAACCGAAGAGGACGTCTCAACCCTTCAACACAAAGTTAAAAAACTTGAAGAAACAACAGAATTTCTACGAAACAAAGTGCAAGATCTGGAGGACCGCGGAAGGCGTTCTAACCTGAGATTAGTCGTCCTGCCCGAGAAAACAGAAGGATCTAATATGTGCGCTTTCATTGAAAACCTGCTCCCCAGGGTTCTGAACGACATGTTCAGTTCCACACCTGTCATCAAACGAGCTCATCGGGTAGGACAGGTTAACCCAAATTGTCCGGCGACTTCAAGAGCGATAGTGATGAAGTTCTTGAACTACCAGGATAAGGAGAAAGCTTTGAGAGCAGCTAGAAAAATTAAGGAATTATGATATGAAGGACAACGGATCAGCCTGTTCCCGGATCTGGAGACTTGTTAACAGGACTTAATTCCTGTGTTTATTAAACAAAGGTAAAGTTTTGAGTGGTCCAATTTATGTGACATTATGTTCATATTTGATTAGAACTGGGATCCCTCTGCAAATTACTGTGTCTGTTTAAGTGTAGTTTAATACATTGTTGATTTCATTATATAGGCTATGTGAGTAACCTACATAAGTTTACGAATAATTTGACAAAAGTCATATTTAAGTTGTGCCTATGTTCTATGAGGGTGGAAGAGTGATTTTCATTTTAATTATGTTAGTGGTCCAATTTTGTTCAGCATTTGGTTGCGAGCCCAGACAGGTGAATAACGATAGTGAGCCTGCAAAAGGTTGCTCCATGTTATATGGATCAAGCGTGTTTCATAACCAAAGTTGGTTACTGGGGGGTATTTCCATGCTTTCCGTTTGGGGGAATGCATGGAAATGGGAGCGGGGGGTTGTAGAGGAATCAATATTTTATTTTTTTATTTTTATTTTTATTTTCTTGTTTTTCTATGGTTTGTTTGGACACAGCTATGTCTACATGGTAACACGAGATAGTAAACGATCAGTAAGTCAGAGATAAGTGTCTGTAGCTGGAATACAAGAGGGCTAAATAACTTAGTAAAACTTAAACAAGTATTAGGTCGAGTGAAACAAATGGGATCAAATATAATTTTTTTACAGGAAACACATTTAATAAAAGAAGATATCAGTTGGGTCAAGAAGAGATGGCCAGGTCAGGTTTTTAATGCCTCTTTCACCTCTCGAGTTAGAGGAGTCATGATCCTCATACACAAATCTGTTCCATTTCAATTAAAACAGCAACATATAGATCCGTTAGTTCTTAATGGTACGATTTTGTCAACACAAATTAATCTAATAAGTATATACGCTCCTAATATAGATGACCCTTCCTTTTATCAGAACTTCTTTCTCACAATAATCATCATATCCCGGACATTATGTAATTGGAGGAGATTTTAATTGTGTGTTAAACCCAGTATATGATCGCTCATCAGGAATAGATAATACTCATCAACAAACTAAAAAAATTATAATAAAGTATATAACTGATCTGAATTTAGTGGAGATATGGAGGTATCTTAACTCAAGTAAAAAATAATATTTGTGCTTCTCAAACACACACAAAACATACTCAAGATTAGATTTTTTTTAAATTTCTAACAGCTTAGTTTCAAAAGTAGGAAAATGCTGGTACGACAGTATATTATTATCTGACCATGCCCCGGTTACTTTTACACTCCAAATGGACAATCTTGTATCTTCCCCTCCCAGATTTCGATTTCAAGCAAGTTGGCTCCTGGACCCTGACAGGGTTGCCAGATACCAGCAAGGTTTTCCAGCCCAAAACCTCGTCAAAAACCGCGAGAATGCACAAAATTTTTGTGGCTTGTTTCTCGCTACGGTTTCTCGTTCAAACACATGACAGTCAATTTTTATCCACCAGCCCAAACCCATTTTTGCTCGCAAAAAAGATTGCAAAACCGCCCAATCTGGCAACCCTGGACCCTGACCTTGTTAAATTCCTGGAGGACAAAATAGACCTATACTTTCTAGTTAATACAAATCAGACAAGTGCTTCAATCAAATGGGAGGCCTTCAAAGCCTATATCAGGGGGGAGATATTAAGTTATACAAGATATAGATAAAAAAAATATCAGACACAATTAAAAAATCTGGGAAAACAAATTAAGGTATCAGAGGAACACCTCTTTAGCAACAATGACCCTGTAAAGCAAAAAGAACTTATTGTGCTAAAAGCCTAATACAATGAAATTAACCAGTACTAAAATAGCTAAGAGCTTGATGTGGCTAAAACAATCCTATTACGATCAGGGAGAAAAACCCGGAAAGTTGCTTGCATGGAGAATTAAAAAAATACAAACAGATAGAGCTATCAATTCATTAACTTTAGAGGAGGGGGTGAATATTGTAAATCCATTGGAAATAAATAATAATTTTAAATTGTATTATGAAAATCTGTACAAATCTGAATACACTAACAATTCCGAAGGGCAAGACAGCTTTCTTGATTAACTTAATTTTCCTGAATTATCAGAGGGGATGAGAAGTGACCTAGAGAGGAATCTGAGCATAGAAGAGCTCTCAGAGGCAGTACAGGGCATGAGTAGTGGAAAAGCCCCTGGGCCTGATGGCATCCCAATGGAAATTTATAAAAAAATTGCAGGGAAACTTTTACCACACTTGCTTGAAATGTTCAACGAAGCATTTGAAAAGGAAATGCTACCCCCATCATTGAGATCAGCACTAATTACCCTTATATTGAAGCCAGGCAAACCCGCTAATGAAAAATCATTTTATAGGCCCATATCTTTGATGTCATGCGATACAAAAATCCTCTGTAAGGCCCTAGCTAAGAGAATTGAAACATTTATACCGAACCTTATAATGAATGATCAAAATGGGTTTGTGCTTGGAAGACAAGCCCTCCATAACATACGTAGAGTCCTAAATATACTATATAAAAAACAAAATGCCAAGGACCATGCAATCCTGTCGTTGGATGCGGAAAAAGCCTTCGACTGATTGAATGGGGAGACCTTTTTGGGCTGGGTGATGGGTATATTAAATGGATTAGGCTCCTTTATAATGATCAACAGGCAGAAATAATAACAAATAACCAAATTTCAAAACCCTTTAACTTAAGTAGAGATACACGACAGGGGTGTCCATTGTCCCCTTTGTTATTTTTATTTGCAGTAGAACCCCTTGCAATGGCAATCCGGAGTAGTTCTGAAATAAAGGGCATAACAATAGGTGAGAGGGAACATCGTTTATCTCTGTTTGCAGATGATATTGTGGCGTTTCTTACAAATCTAGACCCTTCTATTCAAGCACTTAATAATATACTAACTGTATTTGGAGAGTTTTCAGGTTACAAAATTAATAATAATAAAAGTGCCTTGCTATTAGTGAATAATGATGAAAGGAGTAACTGTCTGATCTCCAGGCAATTCGCCAGCTCTCCTGAAGGTTTTACATACTTGGGGATTAAGATAACCCCAAACATAAAATAAATCAGACACATAGATCTGTGTCTGTCAAGAAGAGATGCTTAAATGAGAACACTAGTGTACTATTTATGAAGGCTATATCTTTAACACCAAGTATATCTGCTGACTCTGTTGATTTTCTCCTTGATTCTTTTAACACAAAAGTCACATAGATAGGTAGAACCAAACAGGCTGGCAACCTTCATAGCTGCTGTACACACACACACACCACTGTACTTCTCTGTGTCAACAAGGCACCAAAAGTTTGGTGCAGCCTGGTAGGCTTTGAGGTGGAGGTCATTTTGCAATGTTATGATTTCAATCTCCACCTGTCCAGCATCCAAGTTGAACGTTGTACTTTGTTGCTCAGCAAAGCTTGTTGTGTCCACATTCATGAAAGGATTGGAAATGAATGATACACATGGCTCAAGCTGATCTAGGTCACAAAACCTATTCTCAAACTCTTGCCCAAGTCTGTTTATGACTTCATAGTACTTGTCTGCAACTTTGTCAAATGTATCAGATGCAGAAGCATTGTCTTTCAGCACTGACTGCACAGAGGGAAAGTGCAGCACCTTTTTTCTCTGTAGATCCACAGAGAAAATGTTCATTTTAACAACAGTCTTACCTTTACCTTGCAGCTCGCAGTTTAATTGGTTTAGTTTCCCAGTAATGTCCATCAAAAATGCAATGTCAAGTGTCCACTCTGTGTCCTCTAGCAGTGAGACGTCTTTGCCTTTGGACTGCATGAACTCTTTGATTTCACCCAAAAGTGACAAAAAACGAAGTAAAACTCATCCTCTGCTGAGCCATCTGATTTCTGTGTGTAGTAGCAGGTCACCATATTCAGCTGCCATCTCCTCCAATAGCACTTTGAAAATCCTGTGCTGTTTTGCTTTGGAGCAGATATTGTTTATGATTTTCACAACGGGAGTCATCACGTGCCCAGAGCCGATCACTTTGGCACACAATGCCTGCTGGTGAATGATGCAGTGGTAATGCAGAAATTTTGGGAAGTCTGGGTCACCTTTACAGTGAGCGATGAAACCTGCATGTCGGCCAATCATAGCAGGAGCCCTATATGTGGTCACCGCTACCAGCTTTTCCAATGGTACCTTTTTCTGCACGAAAAACTCCTTCACTGTGTTATAAATGTCAACTCCCTCGTAGTTGTCTTTATGGGCAGTAGTGTCAGGAGTTCTTCTCTTGTGGAGAAATCTTCAAACACCATCCGGATAAAAACCATCAGCTGCGCTGTGCTGTCCACGGACTCGTCGCACTGGATGCTAAACCACCTGCACCTCGCCAGATCCCGGTCCAGCTGATCGACCAAGTTACTGGACAAAGCTGACACTCGTCTAGCCATCGTAGATGCCCCCAG
Organism: Xyrauchen texanus; assembly: GCF_025860055.1. Lineage (NCBI taxonomy): Eukaryota > Metazoa > Chordata > Actinopteri > Cypriniformes > Catostomidae > Xyrauchen > Xyrauchen texanus. The sequence continues at coordinate 148,424 of NC_068317.1, read as the reverse complement.
TTGGACGTCGGAGAGAGTGGCGATTACATCGCTTCCATATTTCTCGTCTTTAAGTACAGTGTTAGCAATTATCATCATTGCTTCTTTGACAACTTCTCCGTCTGAAATGCCTTCTTCTTCTTGATCAGGAAATGCGTAGCTCTAAAAGGGGCTTCGGTTGCTTTTTGTGACTTTTTCGCCGCCTTGTGAAAAAAGCTTGTTGCTTACCCAAAGCTGTCTTTAGCTCAAGGGCTTTTTCTGCCCGTAGTGCGCTTCCCGGTGGGTAGTTAGTAGTTTTTGTGATTCGTAGTAAAGTGTCTCTCCACATTGTGCCGCTTTGCCGTTGCCACAGTCGCTCCGCATATAAGACACATGCAGGTTTCTTTCACAGTCGTAAAAAAAGAACTCCCGACTCCCATTCGTTGTGAAAGTGATACGTTTTCTTTCTTTTTTCTGCCATGTTTTTGGGGTAAGAAACTACGTTCAGTGCCAATCTTCGCTGCGCCCTCTAGCTTAGCCTACTCTCCACGAGCACTGTATTGTCACACGCACAATACTGACCTGAACTGGAGTACGCCAGAGTTCACCTAAACTTATCTAAACTTCATGTATAAGAAACATATTTTTAAGATATTTTCATTTTTTAAATCTATATAAATGCAAGTGTGATTAAAAAAAAAATGAATAGCAACAGAATAAAATAATATTTTATACGCAGCTGAGTTGTGCTATTTTTAGAACAGGCCTGCGGGCGACTCATGTGGTCTTTGGGGGCGACCTGTTGCCCGCGGGCACCGTGTTGGTGACCCCTGTTATAGATGTATTGCCTTCACTATTTACATTCTGCCTCCTGCAACAGGCAAAGTTTTGTTATGGGTCTTTCCAAAATGTTAGTTTTGGTCTTAATGCGGACTTGTCGGACGAGACCCTTCTTTTCAGGAATGGTTTCAATGACCCTTGCTAATACCCATGAATTCATGGGGGCGGAGTCATCAACTACCAGAACAATATCTCCAACAGAGAAGTTTCTTGTCGTGTTATTCCACTTTTGTCTCTGTTGCAACTGCGGCAAGTATTCTCGACACCAACGTTTCCAGAACAGATCAGAAACGTACTGAACCTGTTTCCATCTGCGTCGAGAATACAGGTCGTCTTTGTCGAACAGTCCTGGAGGCAACAATGACTTTGACTTGAGTAACAACAAGTGGTTTGGAGTCAAAGCTTCCAAATCATTTACATCACTTGATGCTGCTGTGATTGGACGACTGTTGATTATAGCCTCTGCTTCACAGAAAACTGTTTGAAGGCATTCCTCATCAAGAACTTGTTCTCTGATTGTAGCATTAAGGATCTTTCTTATTGAGTGTATCAATCTCTCCCATGCCCCGCCATGGTGAGATCCAGTGGGAGGATTGAAAACCCACTTAATTCCTTGCTGACTGAGATGGTCTTGAATCTTTTGGCTGTTCCATTTTTCAAAGGACTGCCTTAACTCACGCTCAGCACCTACAAAATTGGTCCCATTGTCTGACCTGAAAACGTTCACTTATCCTCTTCTGGCTACAAACCGGCGTATAGCATTTAGACAGGAATCAGTGTCTAGTGAAGAAGCAACTTCGATGTGCACTGCACAAATTGCTAAGCAAGTGAATATAACGCCATATTTCTTGACAAGGGTTCTTCCACGTTTAACCAAGAATGGTCCAAAATAATCTACACCTACTCTGGTAAAAGGTGGATCATCTGGCAACACCCTTTCTGATGGTAAGTCTGCCATTATTTGTTTTCCTGTTGAGGAATGTAAACGACGACAAATAACACATCTTGCCAGCATTTGTCTGATTGCAGATTTTGCACCAGGTATCCAGTATTTTTGTTGCAGTGTTGAAATCATGTAATTTCTACCACCGTGTCCTGTTTTCTCATGAACATTCTGGAGGATTAAGTTGGTGACATGAAGATCCTTTGGTATAAGCATAGGTCACTTACTTTCTTCTGGCATAGCAGCATTGCTAAGTCATCCAACGACATGTAAAACTCCATTGTGCAACTGGGGGTTTAATCTGTAGATCGAACTGCCTCTCTTTGTCGCATGTCCACTTTGCAGTGCTGAAATCTCCTCAGTGAACTTCTCTCTTTGACAGCATTTCACTATTTCAAGCTCAGCCTCTTTCAAATCATCAACAAAAATGTTGCTTCCTTTCCATTTAGCTTTAAAATCTTGCATCTTTTTGTCCACAATCTGCTTGCTTTTACTTGAGTTGGTTAAAGTCTCTGCAGCAGTAAGAGTCTTTCTCTTTTGCACAAGTTCCAACAGCATGGTTTTCAATTTTAACATCCACGCTACAATGCGCTGAAGCTTTATCCAAGAGGAGAAATGATTCATCAGTTGTCTAATTGAACTGTTATTGTGTTGCGCTTGTATTGAATTGACCAACACTGACCTCTTGATCTCTGGATCATCTGCAGATATCATCATTTGGTCCATGTTCTTTGGCCACTCATCTGTGAATTCGAAATTCTGGGCCTGAGATCCATTTTTCATTTAGCAAGAAAGTGTTAACCTTCTGCCCTCTCGAGGCGCAATCTGCTGGATTTGATGCAGTATCGACATGGTTCCATTGTTCAATCTTTGAAATTTTTAGAATATTTGTGACTCTGTTTGCCACGAATGTTCTGAATCTTGTGCTCTCGTTTCTGAGATATTTAAGCACAACTGTGCTATCTGTCCAGTAGACTGAAGGGTTTAAGTTTCATTTGTTGTTCTCTTTGTAACATCAGGTTCATTTTTGTTGCAACTGTCGCAGCTGTCAGTTCCATTCGTGGAATTGTAGGTCTTTTTAGAGGGGCAACCCTAGCCTTCCCCATCATCAATATGCAGTGCACATGATCCTGTTGATTACGTAGAAGAAGATAACTTGCTGTACCATATGCATCCTCACTCGCATCTGCGAAGTGACGTAGCTGTGCCTCAACAGCTTCTCCAAACCCTGCTGGTCGAATGCATCTATTCACCTTGAACTCTTCAAGTTGATGAATCCCATTGAGCCAGTCTGTCCAACTTTGCTTTACTTGCTCTGGAAGATCATCATCCCATCCTATTTTAGGAAAATCCTGCTTGAATTGCTGTTGCCACAAGTCTTCTAATCTGGCTACTGATATGCGATTTACAGATACTTGAACATTCCTTCCTTTTCTTGTGATGTCATTACTGTTCCTGAGGGGTCCATTAACTGTCCAGCCCAACTTGGTTCTTACAGCAAAAGGTACATTGTCTTTACTACTAATAACCTGCCAAGGCTCCATGACTTCAGGCACATTAGATCCTATTAGCAATCCGATTTCTGCTTCGATGCTAGGTAGACAAACCTCTTTTAAAGAGCAACATGCAGGTTGGACACCCCTATATAGCATAGTGTATGTTGATGATAAAACAACTTGATTTTCTGAACTGGAGTAATATATATTTAGCCATTAACGATATTTTGAGATAAATTGTGATAAAATAACTTCCGCGTCTATAAAGCACTAACAGGAAGTGACGATGGGCGAGGGAGTCTGGTCAAGTTCAAGCTCAGGTTACAATGGATGCGAATGAAGAAACCGAGTTCTCCGGTGTGGACGAACATGCCTATGATGGCCCACAGGCCTATAATTATGAGCAAATTAAGAGTTAAAATAATTAAAAGTAAGACTTACTCTGCTAAGTCCTCGTTTTCGTTGCACAGAATGTCTTCTAACGTTAGCACTTTGTCCTCCAGTCCAGCCCGCGCCAAAATCCGGTGTACACTTTGACGGTGGACTTGATTCCATTGAGTGCACCGAGGGAACAGCATCAGAAATCAGCCTCACGTGGTCCTTACTCCGAAATCCCATCCGAGACTCCAACAAATCTCCAGGTCGATAATTCTCCGGAGTGAAATGTGCGCCACAAACGACCGAGTGTGTGGTAACAGACGCGGCAGTGAAGTCTGCTCTCTTCACCTGCACAAAACGCACTCAAGACCGAAAAGCCTTGTTTTTTCTAGAAGGAAAATGATGGACACGATGTCCTGACAGGCTGGAATTCGTGCAACCAGCACAAACACAATAATTTACCATTATGGCTTCTCTAAAACTTTCTGTACTGCTCTAACTACATCAACACCCACAATGAGAGCTGACCATGAGCTCTTTTGTTTGCCTCAGCCTCTACGTCATATGACGCGTTGATAGCGGGAAAGGCGTATTCCAGAGCCTAGCACATTTTCATCAAAATCTCTAAATCAAATGAGATTTCATTAGTAATTTCTACATATGTGTTTTTAAAAGACCTCTGCAGACAATATAAAGTATTAATTCAGTTATAAATTCAACCTGCATGTTGCTCTTTAAGATATGGCCATCTCTCCAAATCCTTTTGCTGTGGAATGTTCCCCTTGTGAATTGAAATTGTTCTCTGTGTGAAAACATCTGGAAGTTGAATGAATGTATCACCATCTAGCCTACTAATCTCCAACCCAGACACTTTGTGAGTTCTGACTTGTTTTTCATCCCCCATTGTTCTCAGAAGTATATCAGTCTTTCTTCCATTCACATTTAGTTCAGACATCAAAGCTTCAGTACAGAAAGTATCTGAACTACCTGGGTCGAGAAAGGCGTACGTTTTGACCAGATGCGTACCTTTCATTGTCTTGACCTGTACAGAAACAATTGACAAAGTACAGTCATTCTCACAAAAATCTATGACTTCACTGTTGTCCTTTTCTACACAAATTAATGCACTTGTAACAGACTGTCTATCACAGTTATCCATTCTATCTTCCTGAGGATGTGCAATTTCCTTTGGTTTCATATGCAGTATGGTTGGATGAGGCAAAGAACATTCACTGCAGTCTTTCTTTGCATTGTTTACTCATGTGACCACGCTTTAAACAGCCAAAACACAAGCCCTTGCTTCGCAAAAAGTCAATTTTCTCCTGATGTGTCTTGCTTCTCAAACTTCTACAAGATTCCAGATTGTGTTGCAGTCCTTTACAAAGAAGACATGATTCTTTCTGGCTGCTTGGATGTTTATTTTGGGATCTTTGAACTGAAAGTCTCTCGTCATCTTCAACCTTTCTGTCAATTGGTACAGCACTAGTCGTGAAGACCCTTTTTGTTACAGCCTTTTTGTAAGCACTTGCTTCTGCATGTAACTTATCTTGTCCTTTTGTTGTTGAACTATTTTTTTATGTCTCCAAACACTGGATGAAGAGAAATCTTTGCTTGCTTGCTAATGAAATCAACTAAATCTTTGAACTTCACGCTAGCATTTTGCTTCTCTTGTTTTTCACATGCCACAGATCGTCATTTTTCTCTTCATTTGTATGGAAGTTTCACCACAATGGCTCTCAGATTTGCTGCGTTACCATCTCTTCCATGTAAGTTATATCTGACATTGCATTGCAGCATCCTGACAGAAACAATGAAAAGGAGTGACGTGCTTCTCCATCTTCTGGCTTGATAGAGGGCCAATGTAGAGCTTTGTTCATATATGCTACTGCAATCTGATACTCATTTCCAAAATGCTCTCTCAGAAGCTGCTTTGCCTTAAGATAGCCTTCAGCTGGGTTCATATGTAGACAACTACGAATCAATTCCTTCGGCTTTCCAATTGTGTACTGTTCCATGAAGTACAAACAGTCCTTATCATAATCAGTATGATCCTCAACACCATGTTCGAAGGCCCGAATGAACAGCTTATAATCAAGAGGATCTCCTTTGAAAATGGGTATGTCAATTGAAGGAAGCATGGACATTTTTTGATGCTTCATTAGTGCTTAGGCACTCAGTGATATTGGCTTGCCGCTCCATGGCATTACATAATGTATCAACTACGTCTCCCTCTCTACTTGAAGAAAGCTCTCTTGGGATGGTGTTATTAGTTGACTGTGGCCATAGAGGTTGAAACACATTATCAAGCAGACTTTCTTGTTTCAGTTCATCTTCATGAGCTGTTATTCTACCCGACTCCAGATCTATTTCGTTGTGACATACAGATGAAGACCGACTGCTTTCATATTGCTTAATAACTTTCATTTTTGCATCTGATGCTGCAAGGGCCACTTCTAGCTCAAATTCCTCTTTTTTAGCCTTAATTCAGCTTCTTGTCGTTCAATAGCTTGTTTCTTCTTCAATGCAGCATGTTTTACAAGTAGTGCAGCTCTTTCTACTTCAGCGGATATACGTGCAGAAGAAGTTGTAGAAGTTGTAGATCTGCCATCTGATCCATGTTTCTTATGCTTCTTACTTGAAGTCACTGACACAGAGGAAATGCTATCCTCAGGATTAACTTCTAGATCACACTGTATTGATTGCTCAGCATTTTCTGCAACCTGTTTCATCCACTTGTTGACTGCATTAATAAATCTTTCACGTGAGGAGGCTCTTGGTTCAAACAATGTATGCTGGTCCTTTGCATAATCTTCATCAGACATAAATTCCTCAATAGCATGAATCAGCTGACAGAAATCTTTATGCAAATCTTTGTATTCAGTTTCTAATTAAGTTCGAACAGTGTCAAAATGTGCAGCATCATCCATTAATTGTTCAATTTCCTTAGATTTACTTGTGAGCTGAGCTAGTTTAGTTTTCCTTGATTGCACAAGTCTTTGCAACTTTTCTTCCTTTGCTTTCTCAGTCCTTTTTACTGATCTTTTAGTACGAGTACAATCCTTAGTTTTTTTCATAATATCATCACTTATTTAAGCTCCAACATCAAATCAAGTCATTGTACCTATATTATTTATTGAACTGTTCAGTCACGTTTCATTTTTTACCTCAGAAATCTTCCTGGATTAAATGGCACCGTTAGATCGCATGTAGATAATCGCGCACCTCAGAGGTAATCCGTGCACTTCCTTTTCCAACGAAACTCCACCTGGCATACACTTCAAGATCCATTGTTCCTTAAAAACATCCATATATCTTCGTGTCAAACACGTCCTTATCCATCTGGAGTTAGTTTTCTTTACTAATGTGAGTTTGCATCGCAAGAATTTCAGTCAACTCGCTCCGTGTACAATAAAAAAACAATTCACATGCACTGTTTTCTTCATGGAAATTCTTCCTTTAATCCAGACTCGTTAGTAAATCAAACAAAGAAAAGAAAGGAAACAAAATACAATCTTAAATCCTAAATATCACGGATGCGGTAAAGAAAACTGTACGACTCCACTCTATTTCCTATAAAGGACACACAACTGCATCACTTACAGTCGCAATTCTTAAAGGGCCAGTGCACAATTTTTACATATAACATATTTCAATGTAAATATAGAGAATATTTATCTAATTAATACACACAAAGAAAGAAAGTTACAATCAAAACACAAATTTTCAAATACTGAAATGCAACACATAATATGCAATAATTGTCACTGAACAAAAGCAAAATTAGGCTCCTACAGGTACCCTTTATCATTGTATATGGGAGTGTAATGAGATTCAAGGATTTTGGAAGGAGATTGTTTATATGATTGGTAAACTGACTGAAGTAAATATCCCTCTTGCACCCAAATTTTGTCTGTTTCATATAGACCCAGTAAATCTTGAGGTGAATGCAAGAAAGCACAAACTAATTGATTTTAGTTTACTTCAGGCCAAGCGTGCTATTGCTTTAAAATGGAAGGAAGCCCAAGGACCTAACCCAAGTCAGTGGTTTAAAGAAATGACCAGCAACCTTGCCTTGGAAAAACTTACTTATGTCGTTAAAGGGAAACTAAAAGACTTGAATAAAATTTGGGCTCCCTTCTTACATTACTGTAACCAAGTTGACCAGACAATATGGGATGATTGAACTACCCAACTCTTCTGTATTGGACATATATAACTCAGTTCTTGTAATCCAGCAAAACAAATAATAGCTCTGGTAAAATAGCAGAATTAAACTACAAAATGTCAGGCTGTGTACTGTGATATTTCAAAATGTATATTTTATTTATTTTATTTTATGGTTTAGTGTTGTTCTGGATGTCCTGTAATGTGTTGCTCATTATCTTCATTTTTAATTATTTGTTTATTACTCTTTTTTTGTTGTTTATTTTGTTGTTTTTTATGTTCTAATATCAAAAATATGGCGTGCGCTCCTGTAATATGTCACAACTCGCCCGCCATCTCCTCCTTTGGAGTCAGCAGCTACTCAGGCCACTCATATCCCTGGCAACCGCAACATGACGGCAGACAAATATGGGGCCATATTTATGTTTTAATATCAAAAAACTTGATATTGGAGGAGGAAGTGTGGGCTAGAATTAAAAAAAATGTCAAGTCTGCATGCAAGGGTGTGCCTTATGCAATTCAAGATTTTACATAGATTCTATTGGACCCCCTCTAGACTCTATAGGCTTGGTCTTAAAGACACACCCACCTGCTGGCAATGCCAATCAGAAGATGGATGTTTTTTGGTGTTGTGTTAAGATCCAAGAATTTTGGTTGAAGGTTCAGAGTTTTATGTGTGATGTATTTGGAACTCAAATTTCTTTTTGCATCAATTAAATGTTGATTCTGTTTATATATATGTTTTGCTTTTCTATGTTATCTATATGAATCAATAAAAAAATTTCTCTAAAAAAAAAAAGATATAGCCCATATAGCTACAAAGTGGAGATCCAGGCAGGCTATGGTGAGGAGGATCTGAATTGATATCATCCCTCAGACTTAACACAACAGATGGGCCTGTAAACCTAGTGCATGTGTTCCTACCCTCTACTCCTCTAAGGAGGCAAAGGACGAGGAATGATAATAAGGCTGTGAGGGATAGACTTATCTCTTCAATGGCATGAACGGTATAAAGCTCCTAGATCACATCTGATTTTCCACAACTCACGTTGTCTGAAGTTCTTTGTGTACTGAATGTTCTTGGACAGATATTTTATCAATGTTCTGTCTGCAGAATGACAAAACCAATTTTAAACAGCAGTACAACAAAGATGGTGCTTGCGTGAATAAGGTCTATTAGTAACTGCAAGCAGTCATTCATGGAATGCCAAGTAAGGAATATCTGTTGCTACTGTGCTGATTAGGTGCTGATCATGACTCATGGTCCCAGTGCTTGGGACACCACAGCAGCATGAATGAAAATGGACAATGCTTTCATGAGCTGAGTATACTTTATGAGTTCTTTACGAGAACACCAACTCTCTTCCAGAACAAACCCCAGCACAAGGTATGCTGGAGGCACCCCCATTCAAAACAATGGCATCAACTGGACATGATCATTACAAGACGCCATCATCTGAGAAGTGTGCATAATACACGCTCACACTAGAGTGCTGACTGTGACACTGACCACTCCCTGGTTTGCTGTAAGATCAGGTTTCAGCTGAAGATGCTGAATATTTGGGACATGCAAATTCTGTCTGCCAATTTCTCATTGGCCTTTTCTCAAGTTCAGAGATGTGCGAGGCTCTCAAGAGAGACCTCTGGTGTCGCTTCTTTGACACACCGTCTCGTTCCCTCCATCAGGGAATGGAGGTTACAACAGTAACCTAGACGTTTAGTACCCTTATGTTCATGTTTTGTAAATCACTAAAAACAATTATTCAGAATTGTGATAAAAACAAATCATAATTTGAGATTCTCATTTCATCCAGAATTGTGCAGCTCTACCTGTATATATTTAAAACATCTGTTCATCCTTAGAGTTCAGATTGTGGGATTAATAAACAATGCAATAATAAAAAAGAGAAAAAAGAACTGAATCTTCCTCATTTAAATGCTGAGCAATGTACAGTAATCTTCTTAATTTACCAATTACACTGTCAGAATTGAAGGATGTGTTGGTGTAGGTGGCTTGCCTCCAGAATTGCATCTATTAATATGGGATTTATTAGGTCCCTTACTACTTATCTCCATTAATTATGTCATAGATACACCTTGTTTTTACAGAGAACAAAAAACAAATCTCTTTTATTTCAAAAAATGGAAAGACCCCCATTAATGTACCAGATATACTTGGTAAACTAAAGTTTAAGCTCGCCATTTAGAACAGGTTACAGGTCATTTATTTTCTTATGACCAGACAGGCTTTCTCATGGGCTGTTTAACCTCAGACAAAATACTGTGTCTTCTTTATATTATTGAAAGTTTTTTGTGCAATCTTTTCTCTAGATCAATTAGAAGTTCCTGTGGTCAGTTTTGGCTCGATTAAATGTCGGTTCTCACTTTATCCATATGGATAAACACTATAAACTAATTCTTCTTCTTGTGTATCAACAGTATTATGTTGCTTGGGCATTTTTCAACTTAGTATAGGTTCAAGACAGGGGATCGAATAAATTGATAGATGGATGGATGTAAATGCAGTGACTGTGGTTACCAGGATGAAGCTGGGGTTGTTGCGGTTCCGCCAGCTGAAAGATGGGACACTGATCTCGAGGTATTGCTGCTCATGCAGAATCTCACAGCCGCTGTGGGTGTGGCCACTCAGAATGAGACGGGGCTTGAACCACCACAGGAGCTGTTGGAGAGAAGAATGTCTGTTTTTGATATTTTCAGACTTTGGTCTTACTGTATAATGTCCATACTGCTACTTATTCCAAGAACCGCCCACTCACATAGCAAGGTGTCTGACTGATATGTAAAGGGACCACCACAATTGAAACAGCAACAACATACAAAAAACACCAACAACACTGAAAAAATTTACTTTATATTCAATCTTCGTTCATTCAAATGTAATTATAAATTATTATTTCACAAACATCTAAAAAAAACAAGGTGGAAAATACAGTATTGTTCTGCTCATGAATATCTGTTAGCTTCTGATGTATATAATCAAAACACAAGAAGATTATAGACCTTCCTTATAGATTTACTGAGTGCTCTGAATTTGCATGGTAATACACAAAGGGGTTCTTCTTTAATACACAATCAGGGCCTATTACAAGGGTTTGAAAATTAGTGAGGTCCAGGGTGGTGAGATTAAAGGAGCCCCCATCTCCCTCACTCTATGACCTCGAACCTTGAGTCATCTTGAATGAAAAAATTAGACTTTTCACTAATTGTTATCAGGGTTTTTCCTGCATGAAACATTTTTTGTCAGGTGCTGAAGCAAAATTTTGAAACACGAAGCAAATTTTATGATATTCATCTTGCTTTCGCCAGTTTATAAGCATAACAGTAAATATGCTACTAATGTGGAATGCAAATGTGTGTGGGGTGATTGAAGACCTGGCTCTGAAATGTGAGCTCTGGTAAAAGGATAGTGCAGAGCGGATCACAAGCACGATTAAACTGGACTTCTCTCTGTATCGTGCCACAGAAAACAAAACTTATGCGACCCATTTCAATTTGAAATGATAAATGATTTTAAATGATAATTAACTAGACTGCTCAGACATTCTGAACAGCACTCACTAGGGAAAGAAAAACACCTGCACCAGCATCAATTACAAAACTTTACAGTAAGGTAAATAAGGCTGTATTAGAAAAATGTGTTTTTAAATGTGTTTAGCTAATACATTTTCATGACAAATAAACGTTTTTTTTTAAGAAAGACTAACTTTATGGTTACTGTTGTAAAATCAATTCCCTGAGGGAGGGAACAAGACATTGTGTCAAATGAAGCCTAGTGCTGTGGCAGGACGGACACAACGTCTTGTTCCCTCCCTCAGGGAACGGAGGTTACAACAGTAATCATGACGTTCCCCTTCTGTCACTCACTCAGCGTTGTGTCGAATGAAGTGACAAAAGGGGTCCCTTTCAAAAACGGTGGAGGGAGCTCTGACTTGGTTGATTGAGAAATCAACCAAGAGAAAGAAGGTCCTTCCTCAGGCGAATTTGCCAGGGAGGTGCTGTCGCGAGGAGTGTGAGATCTGAGAACCAAGTCCGGGTGGGCCAATAAGTAGCCACCAAGGTGACTTGTTCCTCATCCTCCCTGATCTTGCACAGCACCAGTGCAAGAAGGCTCACTGGGGGAAATACATACTTGCGCAGCCCCTGGGGCCAGCTGTGGGACAAAACGTGTCTGTCCCAAGAGGGGCTTCTGTCAGGGAGTACCAGAGCGGGTGTCCCATGCCGAATCAGCCCCAAATCAGCTGGACCACCTGGGGTGGAGCTTCCACTCTCCGCTGGGTGAAACCTGTCGTGACAGCGTGTCTGCCGTCATGTTGCGGTTGCCAGGGATATGAGTGGCCTGAGTAGCTGCTGACTCCAAAGGAGGAGATGGCGGGCGAGTTGTGACATATTACAGGAGCGCACGCCACCTTGGTCGCGGTGCTGTCTGAATGGATCAAGACGTACTTGCCCCGAATCAGCGGGAGAAACCTCTGCAGGGCAAGGAATACAGCAACTCTAGGCAGTTGATGTGCAAACACAGAAGGGGCCCTGTCCAGGAGCCAGCGGCAGCGTCTGAAGCCAGTGCTGAAGCGGTTTCATATGCATCAACCTGAGCGGCAGTGAGAGCGGACGAGTGGAGGGGTCAGCTCCGGGCAGTAGAAAGTGCCTTCTACGATCGCATCAGCTCGTCATGCACTTCTGGGAAAAAAGGAACTGGGGGAGGGGGCGTGGCTAAAGGTGGCAGCCCAGATGAGTTATCAGCATCATACGCCGCTGTGACGCTCTCCGATGCAGCAGCGATATCGTCATCCAATTCCAGGGGCTCATGGGAGAATATTGGCTGTCCGCGAGGCGAGCCGCACTCATCCCGAGCTCGGACAGAAGCAAGCGAGCATGCCGGGGGGCGGGTGGTTCGTGGGTATTTACCCGGCGAAAACCAAGCCTGTCGTCATCCCTAAATCGCCAGCCGGGTCGTCCTCAATCACATGGGAAGAAGGATCGACGTGGGGGGCGGCTGAAGTGACTTTCTCTTGTGAGGAAAGAAAGCCGCGCCGCAACGTTGCCATGGCTATGTTCTCGTACTGAGAACATAAAACATTCATAAAACGCTGCCTGCGTGTGATCACAGCCCAAGCATGCGAGGCAGCTTTTATGACCGTCAGAAGTGGAGAGAAATCAACCGAATCCAGGAACTACACAGAGGCAGAAAGACATCTTTAAAAAGAGGCGTCCTGGAAAGGACATTAAACGCCTGCTGTGTATTGCTCTTTTATGAGCGAAATCTCAAACTCTTTTAGGAGGAGAAAACACTCTTTTAGGCAGTGAAAGCGCTGTCGAAGCACCCAGGGGCATGGACTGCACAGCGTGCAGAGAGAAAGAATGCTAGCTGGAAATGCACCGTAAGATCCAACAGCAGTGCTTCTTGACAATAGAGATGCGTGAAACAGCGGTAAACTCAACTGCTCGGCTCCAAAGTAAAAATCTGCAGACGCAAAAAGACAGACGCATGCCTGCTTCCCTTTATACCCGTATATCCGGGGGCGGAACATGCAAATTCTGTCTGCCAATTTCACATTGGTCTTTTCTCAAGTTCAGAGGAAGACCCCTTGTGTCACTTCATTCGACACAACGTCGAGTGAGTGACAGAAGGGGAACTAACTACCACTGTAATGAGGAGCCAGACATGGTCTTTTTTTGTGATTATGGCATTGCAAATACAACTGTTAAACACTGTACTTGCCCTTACATTTACCATTGTTCTTTCAATGTAAAATAAATGTGTGGACCTTTTTTAATTATTAAGTCATGTAATATTGTAATATATTTCTTGATGGTGTTTGAGATTAGGAAACAAACTGGTCTGGTTTGGCTTCAGATATTCCTAGAATTATTCCTAAATCATCAGGAGTCTACAAAATGAATCGATAATTTTGTGTAAAAAATTAATTGATAATTAAAACTTTATTAACTTTTAAAAATTGCTTCCTGCCAGCAGTCGGCATAAGGACAATTGCTCGTTCATGCGAGAACTCAGAAGCACTAACATTGTTTACAACAGTGGAACAAACATCACGTGAGAGTTAGGTCATTACAACCAGCAATCCAGTGCTGGCCAGAAGCAAAAATTTAAAGTTAAAATGGTTTTTATTATCAATTTGTTTCTTCTACCAACGTACCTATTTGCTTCAGAAGACATTAACTGATCGACTGGAGTCATGTGGATTACTTTTATTCAACCTAAATATGCCTTTTAGACCGTCAAACTGCCAACAGCCTATGGAACCGATTTACTTGCATTGTATGGACAAACGGAGCTGAAATGGGCTTATAAAATTCTTCATTTTGGTTCTGCTGAAGAAGGAAAATCATACAGATCTGGAATGACTTAAAGGTAAGTAAATCATGAGAATTTTAATTTTGGGGTAAACTAACCCTTTAAACACTGAAGGAACTTGAGGAAGAAATCGTCATGGTTACAGTCGTAACCTCCATTCCCTGATGGAGGGAACGAGATGTTGTGTCGATGTACTGACACTAGGGGTCACTCTTGAGAGCCCCGAACACTTTCCATTCTTTGCGAAAAGGCCAATGACAATTGACGAGTGGAATTTACATGCCACTTCCCCGGACATACAGGTATAAAAGGAGCTGGAATGCCCAATCCATTCAGGTTTTTTGCTGAGGAGTAGAGACAAGGTCAGACCATTTCAGCAGCTAGTACAGTGTTGTGGCAAGAGGGACCCATGTCTCGTTTCCTCCATCAGGGAACGGAGGTGATGACAGTAACCATGACATTCCCCTTCTGTCACTCACTCGACGCTGTGTCGATGTAGTGACACTAGGGGTCCCTACAGAAAAACGTCACAACAGCTGAACTGTGTTACTTGAACTGCTGATGCAGGAGCAAGCAAGCTGCTATGTGTGTAATAGCAGGAGCATCAGTCTGCATGTAACCTCCCCCAATGCCCCAAAAGACATCATGTAGTTCCGGAATATACATCACAGGGGTTACCGGAGTAATCGGCAGCTGTGGAGCAGCTATCCCAGTACAGGGCATATGGGGGTAAAAGTGCAAGTTTTTGCCTCAGGGAAGGGGAAAGGCGCTATATGCAAGTGATACACCCGACCAGCTGTTCTATATTACCGAACTCTACCTGTTCTTACCTGAACAAACACGGGATTAAACCGGCTCAACAAGGAGATTGTATTGAGATCTTGCGAAGGTATTGGGTGTTGCCCAGCCCACTGCTCTGCAGATGTCTGCTAGAGAGGTGCCATTGACAAGTACTCACGAGGACGCCACACCCCTTGTGCAGTGTGCTCGAACCAGCAAGAGGGCGGACACGGCCTGGGTCTGGTAGGCCAATGCAATGGCATCCAGCCTATGTTTAGAGATGGCATTCCCTTTCCGCTGTCCACCAAAGCAGACAAAAAGCTGTTCAGAGCGTCTAAAGCTCTCCGTGCGATCCAAGTAGGTGCGCAAAGTACGCACCGGACACAGGAATTGACAGGGCTGGGTCTGCCTCCTCCCGGGGCAGCCCTTGCAGGTTCACCTCCTGATCCTTGAAGGGGGTCATGGGAACCTTGGGCACATAGCCCGGTGTCTCAGGATCACGCGAGAGTCGATGACAGAGAACTCTTGCAGGTCCCCAACCCTCTTGGTGGAGGTGAGAGCAATAAGGAGGGCTGTCCGGAAGCGAACAGGTTTACATGTGCATTGCTGATCGACTCCAAATCAGCTGGAACACCTTGGGGTGGAGCCTCCACTCTCTGCTGAGCATTGCCTGCCGCGACAGCGCATCCGCTGTGGCATTGAGGCTGCCCGGGATATGAGTGGCCCGCAACGACCTCAAACACTGCTGACTACAGAGGAGATGGCGGGCGAGTTGCGACAAGCGAACCGGCGGCTGCATGCCCATTGCACATGGTGCCCCAGCCCAGTTTGGTGGCGTCTATGGTGACCACGACATGTCTGGACACTTGCTATAAGGGAACTCCTGCCTGTAGAAACTCAAGATCTGTCCAAGGGCTGAATAAGTGGTGGCAGAGTGGCGTGGTGGCAGTGGCGTGATACCTACGCGATGTGTGCCGTGGCGCTATGCCCATTTCGAGACTCAACTCTGAAGCCAGTGCTGAAGCGGTCTCATATGCATCTACCTGAGCGGTGTGACTGCCGCTGAGGAAATCATATGTCTCAGGAGCCTCTGAAAGTGTTGAATGACTTCAGGCAGTTCAGCACCAACTGCACGCGCTCGCCTGTGAGGCGCGCTATCATTGAGACTGAGTCTAAATCCATGCAGAGAAAGAGATGCTCTGAATCGGGTCGAGCTTTCTCTTTTCTCAGTTGACCTGAAGCCTTAGACGGCTGAGGTGCCTGAGCACCTTGTCCCTGTGGGCGCATAGTAACTCTCTAGAGTGTGCTAGAATCAGCCAGTCGCCGATGTAGTTGAGTATGCGGATGCCCACTTCCCTTAACGGGGCAAGAGCTGCCTCAGCGACTTTCATGAAGACGTGAGGGGACAGGGACAGGCCAAAGGGGAGGACCTTGTACTGATATGCCTGGCCGTCGAACGTGAACCATAGGAAGGGTCTGTGTCGAGATGTGAAAGTATGCATCCTTCAGGTCTACCGCCACAAACCAATCTTGATACCAGACGCACGTCAAAATGTGTTTCTGCGTCAGCATCCTGAACAGGAGTCTTTGTAAGGCCCAGTTCAGAACATGCAGGTCTAAGATTGGCCACAACCCAACGCCTTTTTTGGCACGATGAGGTAAGGGCTGTAGAACCCTTTCCCCATCTCGGCTGGAGGGACAGGCTCTATCGATCTCCGCACGCAAGGTGGCGGTGTTCTCGCCCTGCACCGAAGTGAAGCGGCACCTGGCTAACTGAATCACGTAGCCGAGTCGGATGATCCTGGCCAGCCACCGCGACAGGTTGGAAAGGGGACGATTGCGTCTGACGTACCTGGGGGTGGGGCTTCACGGCTGGGGGGAGCAGGAAATGCCGCATCGAGGAGCGTTGCTTCAACCCCAGGTGGCTGTGCTGAGGGAGAGCTCACAGCACTTACCTTGCTCTGTGAAACCGGCATAGGGCGAGTTAGCGACTGAGGAGGAGGGCCTCTTGGGCCGTCCTTGAGTCTTGTCACCACCGGCTGGCCATAGGTGTGCCATTCAGATAATCCGATGACAAGTGATCAGCACTATATACAGGTGTAAATGGGGGTGCAAAACCTTTTGTGGGTTGGTGGGGATTTAGCCCGCTGTATGCACCAAATTACCTTCATCGCCGGCCGCGCTGACCCCAATCCTGTAGGACGGAGGCGAGGCATGGGGGGCGGCTGAAGTGGCTTTCTCTCGTTTTGAGGGAAGAAAGCCGCTACAGCAACGTTACCATGGCTATGTTCTCGCACTGAGAACATGAACCATTCATAAAACGCTGCCTGCGTTAGGGGTGTGCGATATTGACAAAAAATTATATCTCGATATTTTGCATTATTCAAAAATGTGTTTGTAAATGTCTTTTTTTACTAGCTCCGTTTTACATTGTCAATAGTATATTGATATATTACTAATTGAAACATTGTTGGAAAGGGTATTTATTTCAAACTGAAGCATTCAAGTAGAAACAACACAAATCACTGCTCTGCTCTAAGGTGAACTGTGCAGAATACCACATCATAATAAAAGTATCTAATGCAAACTTTTGTCAAAAATACAAAAAACTAGCCCATAGTATCCTTTTAATTAAATTACTGACTTCAAGTTCTGTCCAATATTGCACGAAAAGTAAACAGGTGTAACAGCTGTAAAATTAGAAACCCTTCAGATTTGTCAAATATTGCACTAAAGAAAAAAAATATACATGTAAACAAATGATTCTACTGTGAACAAAGTCTATGATTTAAAGACTAAAAGGTAAATTAGACTATAATGTAAAAGTCACTAAAACAGAGGAAATAGGCTTTCAGCAGCTTGAACATTTTTTGCCATTAACTGGGCTTCTTTGGATCTACATGCGTTTCAAGTTGTGTGATAAAAACACCAGCCTGTCCACAGCATCTGGCTTGAGAGCTGCATGGTGACATGTAACAATATTTCCTCCTGTGCTGAAAGCCCTCTCAGAAGGGCTGCTTGAGGCAGGGATGCATAGGTACTTTTTTGCTAGTTTCCCAAGTCTGGGGAAATTAATTTCTTGTGTTTTCCACCAGTCAAGTGGGTTTACGTCACTGCCCACCACTGGTATCATTAAGTAGCTCTGGATCTCCTTTTCTATAGCAATGTGCAGAGACTCGCCTCTGAATTCCTGTGGTTTCTTGAAATAACTGCCAAAACACTTTTTTGTCTTTTTTGCTGGCTCAGTGGCGTCACCTGCTTCAGGTTTCGCTGTTGTAGCCTGAGCAGAAGCAGTTGATGGGCCTGGGTTGGGGCTGTTTTCCTCGATCACCATAGCTATGAGTTCTGCAGTCACTGCTGTCCCAATGGTTTTGATCCTGCCATCGTTGTTATAGCGGTTTTTGAACCGTGGGTCAAGTGTGGATGCCAAACTCAACAGCTCTTCCACACAGTCTTCAGAGTACTTGGTGTTCAGGTACTCCAAAATGGTTTGTTTGATTTTTTTGGTAAGCTCTGTGTCTTCAGACTTCACCGCCAGAACTTCAGTGTTGAACAAGGACAACACAGGTTTTAAGTAAGAAACTGTTACAAGTTGCTCACCTGACAGAGCGTCAGTAAACTCTAGCAGAGGACCAAGTGCTTTGCTTACTGCCTCCAGCACCTCAACATCTTGCCATGTTGGCACAAGGTGCCTGTGCTTTTTGTCTGCAGTTAAAACATGACGAAGGGCCTTTTCTTGCTCAAGAAACCTCTCAATCATGCGCTGTCTTGAGCCCCATCTTGTTGGTGACTCTGTGATCAGTTTGTGTTGAGGAAGCTTCAGCTGCTCTTGTGCATCAGCAAGAGCTTTTTTCTTTTTCCAGCTGCTGGAAAAAGCAGCAACCATTTTCTTGCAAACTCCAATCGCTCTGTCTATTCTAGGGTCCCGCATGCTCCTCTCTGGAAAACATTTAAAATAAAACATCCATTGAACATTCAAAGTGTGAAGGTATGAATGACACTTTATATTATTATTATTATTTTACTATATATATATATATATATATATATTCCTGTCATTTTATTTGGCTATATTACAGTTCTAAAACAACTTTGCTTATTTTATTTGTATTTTTAATCATTCCAAAAAATAAAATTGCTTACCAATGGCAATATGAAGCCTGTGGCCGAAACAAGGAAGCCGCTGCCAGTTGTTAATCCGCAGTGCACTGACAACGTTAGCCCCGCTGTCTGTTGTCATGCAAACCATGCGATCTTCGGGCAACAACCATGATGCCAGCGCATCTTTTAGACCTTGAGCAATTATGTCGCCTGTGTGGTCATCTGGAAAGTACGATGTCTGCAGACAGTAGCTTTGAAGTTGCCAAGTTTCATCAATTAAATGTGCTGTCAGGGAGAGGTATGGCTCTGACGTTCTGCTTGTCCACAAATCGGTTGTTGTGGCAAAATGTAAAACCTTCTGCACGTCATGCGCCAGAGTTTGGCGACATGATTCATACAATTTAGGCAGCGCTGTTTCACTGAAGTATTTTCGTCCAGGCAGTGTGTATCTTGGGTCTAACGTCTTTAAAAGCTGTTTAAAACCACCTCTCTCAACCGCTTGAATTGGCACGTCTCTGGCAATGTAATTGGTGACAGCGTTTGTTATATCTTGCCATCTGTCGCTTTTTCTGTCGTAAGGAACTTTCTTGGTAAATGAATCAGCCAACGTTTGTTGCATGTGTTTTTAAAATTGTACCCTGTGAGCTGCAGGCGTGTCGTGTTCGGCTGACTTGCGAAGCTTTTCATAATCATCACATTCAGTGCGGTGGGTAGTTCGAAGATGATGAAAAAGATTGGTCATCGAGCTGCTTTTGACAGTAACCGATTTTCGGCACATTTTGCAGATCGGCGTCTTTTGACTAACATCTGACCTTTCAAAACCAAACCACCTCCATGCTAGTGATGACGAACCACGTCTAGGAATTAAATCTACCGTGGATTGTGAGTTTGCTGGTGTTTGAATATCTTCTTCTCTCCTAGTTTCTTCGCTCATTTTAAGTTCTGTCAAGCACCGCACGCTTTGAATGCACGTGTGTCACGTGTGCACCCTTGCGCGCCGTCAATTTGTGAACAATTGATGCAGCGTTTTGATTGGTTTCTGAACATGAGTGACATACTCGATAATATGATTGTGCATATCGTTTAAACAACAGTCACGATATTATCGCAAACGATATATATCGCACACCCCTAGCCTGCGTGTGATCGCAGCCCAGGCACACAAGGCAGCTCTTATGACCGTCAGAAGTGGAGAGAAATTCAGTTGCATCCAGGAACTACACAGGGGCGGCAAAACATCTTTAAAAAGAGACATGTCCTGAAAAGGACGTTCAACACCAGCTGTGTATTGATCTTATAGAGAAATAAACTCTTTTAGGAAAACGTTCTCTTTTAAAAGCGCTGTCGAAGTGCCCAGGGGCAAAGCTGCACTGCTGTGCAGAGAAGGAGAAAGCTGCTGATATGCACTGTAGATCCAACAGCATACGCTCATAGAGATGAAGTGAACAGTCTTGTGAATAGCAGCTCACTGATCACACAACCGGAGGGACATGCAAATTCTGTCTGCCAATTTGTCATTGGCCTTTTCTCAAGTTCAGAAATGCGTGAGGCTCTCAAGAGAGACCCCTGGTGTCGCTTCTTCGATACAACGTTGAAGTGAGCGACAGACTGGGAACCTTGGATAAAAGGCTGTGGAACTTCTGAACTGGAATGCAAAAATACAGCTTTTGCTCAGATCGAACCAAAATAAAAAACACTTTGTTTTTAGTCCCTGTTCAATGTTAAATATAATGTTCATGAACATGTCATGAACATGTCAATAGAGTATCATCTAATGGTAATGTAAGGAACAATATCTAGTTTACTTGCTACTAAATGCCTTAAACAACACTTTCAAACACATCACAGCAGTGTGGCACACAATGGCATGGCACACTTGATGTTTATGTTAACTGAATATCTCATCTTACTTTTTTGGAGGCATCCTGAGAAATGACATCATATCGCTCCTGAAACAGCCGATGTCGTTCATTCAAAGGGGCTGCGTCTACACCTGTACACATGGCATCGCTCTCTCTATACAAAGGGTAATGCTGAAAATATATAAATTCATTAGTACAGTGAAAAACAGGCTCCTATTGCACTCTCAAACTATTATTACACTGCCACCTACTGCAACAATTTTAAAAATGATTTAGCATTTATTTCAACTACAATAAAATCCTGTAACTAATGCAAATTCATGAGCATAATAAAAATTGCATTTAGTTGTCATGGTATACAATACACACTTTCTCACCTGTAGTAGAACAGGTGCTGTTGGGGCAAACCTTTCTGCATTCTTGCACTGGCCATCATGTTGTGCGCCCTAACGGGGTAAAAACTGCACTTAAGTTAACTACGCTAGAGTTAAACTCATGCAAAGAACAACCACATCACAATCAGACTAGTCAATTAATTTAAGGTTGGGTTCACTCTGCTGATAACTCTTGTCAAAATCTGACAAAGCTGTTTGCAAGTGTTCAAATTTGACCTAATGCCCCACTTACACCTGGTATTAAGGTGTTTTGGGTGATTCGATTGAAATGGGAAAACACTTAAGACGTGTAATCAGTGTAATCAGGAAGTTACGTGATGCCATGCGAGGATCGGGAGTGTCAGTGAGCTCTACACACTTTGCTAGTTTTAATATCTTTTATGACATAAACCAGTGTGATTCAGTACACTCTGACATATTGTCCTCCTAGAACAGTTATGGAACAAAGAATTTTAAATCCTTGGGCTATGGAGACATTAAAAGACACTTATGTGCTCAAGCTGACACCCCTGGACAGGCCGCGGACAAGGAAGTCAATATAGTCGGGGAGATGAGGGAAGTGCAGAGAGGCAATGCTGAAGAAGGTAGTTGCTGATTTGGAAAATCTTGCTGTAATATGTCTATCGATCACTGCCATGGAGGCAAAATTTACTAATGTGGTCACAAGAGTAGGGGATGTCGAGAAACGGATCGATTTCCTGGAGTCATCAGAGAGGGATTTATCTGCTAGTGACAAAGGTGGATTTGGAGCATACCTGGGAGAAGTTGGGGGACATGCAAAACCATAGCCAGCGGAATAATGTCTGTATCATGGGAATCCCTGAGAGAGCACAGGGACAGAATATGGTGGTATTCCAGGACGGGCTCTTTCTGAGTCAGCTCGACATAACAGGCCATAAGCTGGAAATCGAGTGAACTGTGCGTTGCTCACACAGCTGAAAATTCACTCACTGCCCTCTGGAGTAAACATGTGGTACTACACGCTTGAATTTCTCAGGAATTTCTCAGGAAAGCATTGAGATTAATTGCGTAAATATTATTAATTTTATTTAATATTATTAATATAAAAATTAATTGCACGTTATTAACGCGTTACATCGACAGCCCTAATATATACATATATGTATGTATGTATATGTGTATATGTAATAAATAAAAAGCTTGAACCTGGCTTGAACCTGCAGCCAGTGAAGTGATTTTAAAATGAGGGTAACATGATCGTACTTCCGACCTCCTTTTAGAAATTTTGCTGCTGCATTTTGAACTAATTGAAGTCGAGCAATGAGAGATTTGGAAATTCCACAATATTGAGAATTACAGTAGTCCAGACTAGACGTGATGAAAGCATGAACTGCTATCTCCAATGTTTTCTCTGACAAAAAGGGTTTAACTTTACTGAGTAGATGTTGCTGAAAGAAACTGGTACCTATGACAGCACTAATATGTTTGTCAAATTTCAGCTGGATATCAAACTGGACACCAAGGTTTCCTACTTGAGGCAAGAGGAAAGCATTGAGATTTCCAAAATCAGCGTTACTGACATCAAAATTGTCTGTAAGACCAAACACAATGACATCTGTCTTGTCTTTATTCAGAAACAAAAAGTTTTTGGTAGAGATGCACCGTCCGGACCAGTGACCGGCCGGTCAGTATCATGTTTTCCGATTCAAAGCCGGTCCGGTTTGTTGCTAGCAGCACAGGCAATAACATCACAGCCACGCTCACAGATGCATGTAAACATGTCGTTGGCGTGGAAGTTCTTAACTGTGAGTGAGGACACAAAGTTTGCAATTTGTAATAACTGTAAGGCTAAAGTAAACCGTGGGGGAACCAACACGAAAACGTTCAGAACAACAAACCTAATGAGACACTTAAAACACATCACCCAGATGAACATGCCCAGTTTGAAGAAACTAAAAAAGGGAAAGCAGCTAAAGCTAGCCAGAGCTCAGAGCCACCCACAAGCCAGCAGCCTCTCCTATCTTTCCTTGGTATGAGCAGCGAAAAGACCAAAGCAATTACGAGGAAAATTATGGAATTCATGGCCCTAGTTGACCAGCCATTCTCCATAGTTGAGGACATCTGAAATCTGATTAATTTCCGCAGCCCAAAATACATTTTCCAAAGTTGCATCACCCGAGTTGTTTAATCTTGTGTCATGTCACACACGCAGCCTGTTACAAGCTGATCCCGAAGCAGCTATCAGTTTTACAACTGATATTTAGACATCTAACATAAGCTTAATGTCAATGTTGAGCTTGACTGCTCACTGGGTGGACAAAGATTTCCAGCGACAACAACTACTTCTGTACTGTCAAGAAATGACGGGGTCCCATACTACTGCCAACCTAGCAGCTACATTTGACACGATGTTGCAGCGGTGGGGTTTGGACAAGAACAGGGTTCATGTCGTGCTTCGAGACAATGCAAGAAATATAAGCAAAGCACTTGATAAAGGCAACATGGCAAGTTTGCCCTGCATGGCACATACTGTACATTACAGCTGGTTGTGAATGAGGGTCTGCTGTCCCAGCGAAGCATCACTGATGTGGTGGCAATTGCCAGGAAGCTTGTCGGACATTTTAAACACTCAACTCTCGCCTATTCGCGACTTCATGACATTCAGGCACAGTTGGGTCAGCCGAATAAAAGACTGCAGCAGGATGTTCCGACCAGATGGAACAGCACATACTATATGCTGCAATCGCTGGTGGAGCAGAGAAGTGCTTTGGGAGCATACGCTGCAGAACACGAGTTGCCAGCCACACTCAACACGCATCAGTGGGGGCTTATTGAGAACGTCATGAGCCTGCTTGCACCTTTTGAGGAACTCACAAAGGAAATTAGCTCCTCAACAGCCGCAGACGTCATTCCAGCCATCACTGCACTTAAACGGCTTTTGGAGAAAAGGGCAGACACAGATCGTGGAGTGGGCACTGCAAAAACCACACTGCTGGAGGCTGTTCAGAGACGGTTCAGCAACATTGAAAAGGAGCCACTGTATACTTTGGCCACTGTTATTGATCCCAGGTAGGTTATATAGCCAGCAGTTACTGTACTGTAAACATGATGATGATGATTATTAGCAATATTTCTGCTACTACCATCTACTACTACATACTACTAACAATAATACAACAACAAAAACAATATAATTATTGCCAATAATAATAACCATCATCATGTTAAAAACGTGTGTAGCCTAGTGTATAAAACAAATTGGGTGACCATAGTTATACCTATAGGTTAATAGTTATGCTTTATGTTTTCTAGCCATATTTGAAACACAATCATTTGAGTCAAATAATTGTGTTTAAAATATTGCTATGAAAAAGTAGCGATTCTTGTACTTTTTGCATGACAAGAAGGATTGGTCAAATGATTTGTCTTTGTCTGTTTATGCAAAAGGTACAAGAATCGCTACTTTTCAGCAGAAGTTAAAGACCAAGTGAAACAGGCACTTTTGGCTATGCTGGAGGGGGAGACCAGACATGCAGTTGATGAACCTGTTGAAGAAGCGTCTGCAGTACCTGGTCCTGTCACAGAAGCACCTGCAGTCAAAAAGCCATGTAGTCTAATACTTTCAGTACATGACGAAATACTGAAGGGGAATGCTGAGGTGGAGCAGCTGCTGGCCAGCCCCTCATCTGTGCAGGTACAGAGCTACCTCTCTGAGTTGCACAGCAGCAGAAGTGAAAACGGATTGAACTACTGGAGGATCAACAAAGATCGCAAACAAAGATCGTTTCCCTGCGCTTGCTCCACTTGCCCGAACCTAACTCTCTGCTCCATTTACAAGTGTTGAGAGCGCTTGTTTAGCTTGGCTGGACATGTGATAGATGAAAGGAGAAACCGATTATCAGGTGACAAGGCAGAGATGCTTCTGTTTGCGAAGAAAAACTTCCCATTATTGCTCAAGTAATAGCATTTTGCCTAAACATTTGTTGGCAACAAAGATGCATTGTTATTTAATTATTACACACTGCACCTATTATTATTTGGAAGCATATTGTACACTTCAGTTTTTTTCATACGCTTGTAATCTTTAGACTTTAGTGAGATGAGTAAAAAAGAGAAAAAGGTCCAATTATAAACAGTGGGAAATTACATCTGTTTTGTTATATAAAGCAACTCATTTTCAGTTCATTGTTATTTCTACCTCTTTCCAGTCACAGAGCACTTTATTTTGAGAGTTGTTTAAGAGAAGTTCCTGTAACTTAGTGCAGTTTGAGGGAAATTATAATGTTTAATAATTTCGTTTATTATGAAAATAAATTGAAGAAAAGTAGATTTTTGTTTAAATATGCTGTCAATTATAGTTCTTGGAAAGAAAATCGGAATCGGCAAAAATCGGTATTGGCAGGTCACACTTAAAAAAAAATTGGAAATTGGAATCGGCCAAGAAAATTGCAATTGGTGCATCTTTAGTTTTTGGCTAGCCAAACTTTTATTTCCTCCAGACAACCTAGAAGAGATTGTAATGCAATGTTATCATTTAGTTTAACCTGTATGTAGATTTGAGTGTCATCAGCGTAGAAGTGGTAGGAGATGCCATGCTTTCTGAAAATGGAACCCAGCATAAAATGCTCTGTCATTTTGGAGCATACAGATAAGTCATCATTAGAGACTATAAAGGGTCTACTTTTATTTGTGTACACTCACAATAACAGAAAACCTTGTGCTTTTGTAAAATAAAGAAAATAAAAAGGGTGAGCTGTCAGCAGTCTCTGGGTTTGCGAGCATATGTCTGAAACGTGTCACAAAAATGAACTGAAACTCTGCGAATACTTATCAAACAAACATGAAACATATGTCTAAAGAAAGCTTAAAATGTCTACTTTTAAATAAAACAATTCAAATTTAAAACAAATATTCTCCTGCAATGTAATCTGTACGAAACTAAGCGATGTACAGTTTCTCCTGGCTCAGCTAATTATCTCTACTGTGATCACACCCACAGGCAGAGGGAGCTATTCATACGGTAATGTGCTGAGGCGATCAATACAAATGGTACACGCGTGGCTGAGGACTGTGCCTTAAAAACAAAGTTCATTCACTTTTCTGCATGTTTGAAAGACAGCATAATACACAAGTGAGAAAACTCCTGTATAGTGACGAAGGGTTTACATTTTCCTCAGAAGAAGTGCAGGACTCCGATGTTTATATTTTGAAGAGAGACTTGATCCAGACGAGGATACAATTTTGGACGAATAAGTCATTTAGTTTTCATTAGTTGACATGCTATTATATAAACATGTACATATTTTACTAGTAGGACTGTTTCCAGACTTGCCAGACAGGATTCAGAGTATTGACATATGTCCTAATAAGCAAGATTTAGTTACACTGAAATGCTGTTTCGGCTAAAGCAGGTATTTAAATTGTATGCTGTATGATATAAAAATAATATTTATGTTTAGATTATATTTTAACTAGTGTTTATGCTGCCTCATTATCATCAACAAAGCTTGTGCTTGCAAATATGGGTTCAGGTTAAATGAGTAAAATCCACTTTAATATGCCCATATTTGAAAATCAGTATATTATAATGATTTCTGAAGGATCATGTGACACTGAAGACTGCAGTAATGATACTGAAAATTCAGCTTTGATCACAAATTGCATTTTACAATATATTCAAATAGAAAACGGTTTTTCAAAATCACTGTTTTACTGTATTTTGGATCAAATAAATCTAGTCTTGATGAGCAGAAGAGACTTTTTTTAAATGGTAGTGTAGGTCTAAAATTAAGTAAAGTTTTTATGTAAAGAAAATGTATAGTCAGATTACTTCTTTTAACTTAAAACTTGATTTTGATTAAGTCTCCTCACATTCATTCTCTTTCTGTCACAGTCCTCATTGATAGGCCCAGGGGAGGGGTCTTTTGTCTCCTCTGGTGTGAATTACAATCAATATTTATGATAGTTCACGCCTCTTTGCATATGACGTTTCTAACACTAAAAGTGTCTTACAAAAATGCAGTTACTATATTGTTTTGTATGAATGAGTGATCAGGAAGGTTTTCACATCATTTTGTAGCACAAATTCTAGGCTACAAGATCCAGTTCTCAAAAGGCTTGAGGACAAATGTTTGGTAAGTGTTAAATGGCTTTATTTCAATGACTTAAAGTGTTTTTTCAAAAACCATACATAAACTTTATTTTCTCAAAAATACAAACATGTACACACATGTTGCTCACATATTATTGTTGCCCTGTTTGTGCTGAATACAGTGTTATCAGACTTTAGCCATTAATATATTTTTAAGCAATTGAAAAAAATCACAAATGTCAAGGCATGTCACAACTTCTCCAGGACCCCAAACACCCTCAGACCCCAGAGGGTTAAGCCCACACGATTTAAGTATGGAGAGCAATATATCATGGTCAACAGTATCAAACGCAGAGGTCAAGATCTAAAAGAATAAAAATCACAGTATCACCTGAATTTGTAGCACTAAAATGCCATTTAAAACTCTAAGAAGAGCAGATTCTTTACAATGTGAAGATTTAAAACCAGACAGAAAAATTTCAAAGATTTGGTTGTTCTTAAGAAATACCTGGAGCTGCATAAGCACAATCTTCTCCATTATTTTGGAAATAAAGGGTAAGACAGAGATTGGTCGGAAAACAGATGCATCTAGGCTTCTTGAGTAAAGGAGTGACAACTGCAATTTTAAGGGATTCGGGGATGGACCCAGTAAACAGACATTTATTCAAAAAGGATCCCAGACCAGGACCTCCTGAGTCTACTATTTGTTTGAAATACCGAGGATGAATAGTATCAAGGGGGCAAAGGGAGGGTTTAAGACTGGCAGTTATTTGTATAACTGTGTTTAATGTAATAGGGTCGAAGGCATCCCATGAGGTTAGTGACTGCATAGAATTTAGTTGATCCTCAGTGCAAGGCTTAACTGCGATCATAAGTTAGTAATTTTGTTATAAAAAATCACAAGAAACCTTCACATAATACAACAGAAGGATTAGGTATAACATTAACAGGGAAGTTCAAAACAGAAGTTATAACAGAAAACAAAACCTTTGGACGATGATTATTTTTTATGATTAAATTTGAAAAGTAAGCGGATTTTGCTGATTTTACAGTTCTTTGATACACCAATAAGCAGTCTTTCAGTATTTTGAAAGAAACTTGAAGTTTGTCCTTTTTCCATTTTCGCTCAGCTCTTCTGCATGCTTGTCTAGAAGAGTGAGTAATGGAGTTGAGCCATGGTTCAGATCTACATTTAGATTTACATTGTTTTAGAGGTGCAGTAGCATTTAAAACGTCCAACCATACAGAGTTTAGCAACCTGAGGTGGTGGTCAACATCCAAATCGGGTAGCGGAGATTCGAGGGACAGTGATGTACTGGACATATTAAAACGTGGATTAAAATCTTCACAGAAATGAGGAGAATAATATCGGACTGGTTCTTCAGCAAGAGTTGCTCTTTGAGTGAGCATAGGGAGAGACATATAAAATAATATCGGCAGGTGATCGGATAACTACGTATCTGAGACTGCTAAATCAGCAACGGACAAACCGTATGAAAGAACCAAGTCTAGAGTGTGACCATGAATGTGTGTGGGGTCCTTTATCCACTGGACTAAATTAAAAGAGTCAATAAGGCTGAGGAACTCCTTCGCTAAAGGTTTTGACTGACAGCACACATGGATGTTAAAGTCACCAACCAGAAAAAGCAGTCACATTTTGGTCACACTTCTCCCACGTCTTCTGCGCTTTCTGCGTGAAACATCGAGAGGCCACTGGCATAACTCGTCTGGAACATCCACTTCAAAGTTGTTCTCCCTATGATTATTAATAAAGCAATCCAAATCTGCCTGATAATTATCCAGAAATGTGGTTTGAATGTCCAGGAGCGTCTGGCGATCGTATGTCAGAAGCGACCAGCAGTTAGAGACATATAAACATAGAAACATCCAAACAAACACAAACATTGAGAGCACCAGAAGGCATGCCACAAACACCTGCGCCATTTGTAGGTTGACTTGCCAGACATTTTTTAACAGAGCGGATATGTTGCTCTTTCAAAACATTGCTTTGTGCATCCTGGCCAGCCTGACACAACAACACTGGCTCTACTCATCTGGCTTGAGTTGAGTTGTGAATACTTTCCGGATGCACTGTATATATATATGTGTGTGTGTGTGTGTGTTGTCATATTGTGTATTCTATACATTATTTTATATTCAATTTGTATTTTATTCAACAAATTTATTTTATTATTATTATCTCTGTCTTGTTGCTGTATTGTATTGATGTACACTGGAAGCTCCTGTCACCAAGACAAATTCCTTGTATGTGTAAGCAATCTTGGCAATAAAACTGATTCTGTACACAACTTCAGAACAGTTTTATGGATGAATCTACACGCTCTTTGTGTTTATTCTTCCTATTGGCTGGAGTCTATAGAAACATCGGACTTCACCGGCAATCAGACGGCAAGGTTGCACATGGACTGTTTGAGTTTGGAGGGATGGACGCCAGTTGGCATTGTCGTGCGCGGGGTTAATGCACACGTTTTTATTTTTTGTTCTAAGGGATGTTTGGGGTTTGATTGATACACTAATGTTGGTATGTGGCATTTATAATCCTGTCTTTTAAGCACAATCTATTTTTCAAAATGTCATGTTAATTATGAGTGGATTGTCTCTCTCGACATGGAATGTGAATGGGTTGGGGCACCCCATAAAAAGAAGGAAAGTTATTTCTCTTCTTAAGCGTAATGAATATGATAGTGTTTCTTTAGAAATGCACCTTTCTCTGCAGGAAGCTGAAAAATTTGGAAAGATATGGGGTGGGCATTTTGTTTTATAGTGCTGGCTCGAGTAAGAGTCATTACACTGACAAGTAAACATCTACAATTCAAATGTCTCAAACAGAGTAAAGATAAATTAGGAACAATCATTGTTTTAGCTGAAATACAGGGACAAAGACTTATTTTTACTAATATTTATGCACCTAACGTCAATGATCAGGGCTTTTGTATAGATCTTGAAGGGATGCCGCAAGCCCCTGGCACCCCTCATGGTATAATATTGGGAGGAGACTTTAATCTTTTGATGGACTCAGTCCTTGATCATAGTGAAGCAAAAATCTGTTGTTGATTGCTCACTTGGAAACTTTTTCTCACTGGTGTGAAGCCATACAGAAATCAAGAAATCATATAGTTGGCGATTTAATGTATCCCTTTTGCAAAATCCTGAATTCCAACAAATGTAAAGGCTGAAATCAATGTCTATATGGAGACCAACTGGTCCTCAGTATCCTCTGTGGGCATGGCTTGGGAGGCTCTTAAGGCTGTTTTTAGGGGCCGGATCATACAGTAATGTTATGGTAAAGAAAGATAACGTTAAAGAGGTGTGTGAATTTGCAAAAATGATGTTAGACACTGTAATATGCTATGGTCCCCTTCCTGCTTGTCTTGGTGATGAGGTTTATAGTAGATTAGTGTCACTGAAAGGCTGGATGTCTGAGTGGTGTCTGAAGAATAAAATAGGATTTAAAGACATTTGGCAGAATTTTTGGGGTAGACCTGACCTGCTAAAGAGAGATGGACTCTATCTCTCCAGGGAAGTTACCGGTCTCCTCTCTAGTAATTTGGCTCATAGTCTTAATAATGATGGGCCCAGGACAGGAAGCAGACAAACTGGTTAATCCGAACGTCTGTTAGCTGCCTTGAGATGTCACACAGGTCACATAAACTACAACATATAATATATATATAGAGACTGATATCATATAGAGGATGTGTCTGTTCCCCGAACTACCAACCCAAAACCCTCACTAAATCATTTAGAAAGAATTTGATTAAGGTTGAACTTGAACAAAACAAACAAATAAAAGACAAAAATCATATAAAAGGTAGGGCTACTAAACATTAGATTTCTTTCTACCAAAGCACTAATTGTTAATGAAATGATTACAGATCTGTGGCAGGGCGGAGGGCGGGGCCGGGTCGTGATCCTACACACCCGGTCCTGTATTAGGCTAATCAAGCCTCCCGAGAGGGATAAAGGTCGACCGCAGAGGATCGTGTGGGAGAGAGAGATAGTTTACGGACATGTCCGTCATGTGTGTGTGTGTGTGTGTGTTTATGTTTGTGTGCTTCAGTTTATTATGAAAATATTATTTACACTGTCAAGCTGGTTCTCGCCTCCTCCTTTCCATTGATCCCTTTACAAGATCATAGATTGGATGCGCTCTGTTTGACTGAAACCTGGCTTAAACCAGATGAATATATTTGTTTAAATGAATCTACTCCCCCAGGTTATTGTTATAAACATGAGCCTCATCTGAAGGGTCGAGGAGGAGGTGTTGCTACAATTTGAAGTTTTTGGTGTTACTCAGAGGACAGAATATAAATGTAAGTCTTTTGAACTAATAATGCTTAATGTGACACCGTCAGATATAAATAAAAAAATCTCTGTCGTCTTTTGTCCTTGCTACAGTGTATAGATCACCTGGGCCTTATTCTGATTTCATTGGTGAATTTGCTAATTTTTTATCAGATCTTTTAGTTACTGTAAGAGCTTTAATTGTTGGTGATTTCAACATTCACATAGATATTGAAAAGGATACATTGGGATTAGCATTTATCGATATTCTCAACTCTCTTGGAGTCAGACAAAATGTAACAGGACCAACTCATCACCATAATCATACGTTAGATTTAATTCTGTCTTATGGAGTTGATGTTGATAATATAGAAATTATGCAGCAGAGCCATGACATCTCGGATCATGGCCTTGTATCTTGTATGCTGCGATCAGCTAATGTTACTCAATCTACACCACGCTATGGTTCAGGTAGAACTATTCTTTCGACCACTAAAGATAGCTTCACTAATAATCTTCCAGATCTAACTCATACACTCAAACCCCAAAGCCCAGAAGAACTTGATGAAATAAAAAATAATATAAATCCAGTCTTCTCTAGCATTCTTGATAGTGTCGCCCCACTTCGATTTAAGAAAATTAAAGAAATAAGCCCTGCACCAAGGTACAATGATCACACTCATGCTCTCAAGAGAGCAGCTCGGAAAATGGAGTGCATGTGGAAGAATTAAAAATTAGAAGTATTTCGTGGTGCATGGAAGGATAGTGTCTGTAACTACAGACAGGCACTAAAAGCTGCCAGGGCAGCATATTTTAGTAAACTCATAGAAAATAACCACAACAATCCTAGATTTTTATTCAGTACTGTGGCTAAATTGGTTAGGAATAAAGCCTCAACAGAACCAGATATTACATCACAGCACAAAAGTAATGACTTCATTCATTTCTTTTCAGATAAAATTTAAATTGAAATTGGAATTATGCAATCATCTGTCATAGCACCTCATAGAAAACAGTGTCTAATAATTTTCCTCATGTGCAACTTCAATCCTTCACAGTCATAGGTCATGAAGAGCTAATAAAACTTATCGAAACATCAAAAGCCACAACATGTTTGTTAGATCCAATACCAACTAAGCTCTTAAAAGGGGTATCTCCTATAATTTCAGGACCTTTTCTTAATACTATTAACTCCTCGCTATCCTTAGGACATGTCCCAAGAAACTTTAAAATGGCAGTTATCAAACTGCTTACACAACTTGATTCTGGAGAACTGGCTAATTATAGACCAATTTCAAATCTCCTGTTTTATCCTGTTTGTAGTATCCTCCCAACTGTGTTCATTTCTACAGAGATATAGTATATCTGAACAATTTCAGTCAGGATTTAGGCCTCATCACCGTACAGAGACTGCACTTATCAGAGTTACAAATGACTTGTTCTTCTCATCTGATCACGGCCGTATTTCACGTCTAGTGGCATTCTCGGGACACAGGTGGATCGCAACCACTCTGTCCACCAGGGGAACCGCCGAGTACCCGTGGGCCGCTCTGCCGTCGAGGGTAGTGAGAGCGGATGAGCGAGGAGGTTGGTTGTGGGCAGTGAAAGGTGCCCTCCTCGACCTCGTCAGTTCATCATGCACCTCCGGGAGAAAGGAACCGGGGCGTGGCTGTGAGCGGTGCCCTGACCTGAGGAACCAATCATCTAGCCGTGAAGGCTGTGGGGAGGACAGAGGGTTCCAGTCCAACCCCACGATGACGGCAGCCCGGGCAAGCATGTCAGCCATCTTGGCTTCAGCCTCAGACTGAGCATGCCGACCCGAGGGCGGCAGTCCAATAGAGTCTTCCACGCCAGACGCCGGAACACTCTCCGATGCAGCGGTGAGCTCATCATCCAGCACGGGGGGGCTCAAGGGGATAAGCAGACTGGCCGTGAGGTGAGCCGGTCACCCCAGGCACAGACGGAAGTCAACGAGCATACCGGGGGGTTCGTGGGGATCTGTTGTGCAGAGGAGAAAGCCGCTGATATGCGCCGTAGATCCAACAGCATACGCTCTTGTAGAGATGAGTGAAACAGTCGGTGAATACAGCTTGCTTATCACACAACCGCTCGTCTCTGAAGGAAAAATCTGAATGGACAGACGAATATTTCCCTCCCTTTATACCCGTATGTCCGGGGGTGGAACATGCAAATTCTGTCTGCCAATTTCTTATTGGAATTTCAGGATTCTTACATCTTTTCCGAAGTAAAATTCAAGCACTTTTCAAGCATTTTCAAGGTGCATTTTCAAGCTTTTCCAGCACCTTACAACTGCGGCAAATTATATGTTTACATACATATACGTACATAATCACATTGAATCAGATGTTATTGTGCTATTAAAAAAAACAGAATTGTGACAAATTAAAGGACAATACGTTTCATGGTTCAAAATGTATCACCTGTCTAAGTAGACTTGGCATCCTATATAACCTGGATGAGTCGATATAAAACAATCACTCACTAGACAAATAACTTCAGTTTCAATAAATCCTTTAATTTTCTTTTGCAGCTCTTCAAAGGCCATTGGACTAGAGATATTTTTACATGTTATATTAATCATATTCATATTGAATAAATGGCTTACCGGTTGAGATGGGAATGCTAGATATGATATAACTGCATAACTTAAAAACACAACCTTCATCGCGTCGCGGTATGCAAGAATAGCGTTCAGTTCTGTGCCTGGAGCATTGCAGGTAAGTATCTGTGTAATTGCGCTGCTCAAGCTCAAGGTGCTTTTTTATGTCACATTTGACACACTAAGGTTGAGCTTATTTGCTGAAAAAACATAATGCAACAATGTGAAAACAGGTCTCTAGTGTGCAAGCAAATGTGAGTGGAAATTACTGCGTGTGAATGTGGAAAAAGTTTTGTTGGCACTAAATGTCTGACAACTGTCATCAAAGCTTATGAACAGAATCAAATCTCCTTATGCATCTAACCTTACATACAAATTACGTTTTAAATTGCGTGAAAAAAAAACTAAAATCGTGGACGACTGACATGAGCGAGTCTGGTTAAACAGTGAATTATTTTACTGGCTATCACTAAACTATGTCACCTAGCAATGTGCCTGGCTGGCAAAAAAAGATAATTGTGTGACGCACGATTCATGAGTAGATATATTTTTTAACCGCAAAAGATCGAGTTATTTCATTGCATATTTTTCTGACCTTTATGACACAACTATTTTGGTGTTTCTACACTAGAGGGCACACAAAATTATTTTTGCCAGTGAGAAATACATGAACTGGGTTTGAATGTTATTTTAGACAGTGATGAAATTGAAAGAATGGTAAGGTGACCATATTCAAAACAGTGTTACTATGAATGCAAACTTTAATACAGTGAAAAAGACACTACATTAGCATAACATATATATATATACAGTTTTTTACTGTTGAGTAACAAATTAAGAATATAGCTGCAAGCAGCAATGCGGATTCCTCCTCAAAATGGCAAATCATTTAAAATTGATCAGTAGATGGTTGGGGATAAACCCTCCCAATTAAGGAATTCAAAAACATGTCTTTGTCTGAATCCTAAACGAAATATTTTCAATGTACAGGAAAATCCATACCGGACCTTATGGACCCTTGAGGCTTTTTTGTTCCCCATGAGAAATGAGGCATGTACACCAAGTTTCAGAAGATTTGGACAAATGGCGTGGAAATGGTATCACTTTGAATATATTTTTTTGGGCGTGGCCTGTAGCGCCACCTATGGGCGAATGTTGACCATTCTTGGTTTGGGGGTACCCGTTGGCATGGAGTATCAATGTGCCAATTTAGAAAATTTTTGACCAGTGACTTTTTGAGCTATTTGGGCTCAAGGAGAAGAATAATAATAATAATAATAAATATAGCTGCAAGCAGCAATGCGGATTCCTCCTCAAAATGGCAAATCATTTCAAATTGATCAGTAGAGGATTGGGGTTAAACCCTCTCAATGGATGAATCCAAAAAACACGTATTTCTGTCTGAATCCTAAACTAAACATTTTCAGTGTACAGGAAAATCCATCATACCGGACCTTATGGATCCTTGAGGCTTTTTTGGTCCCAATGAGAAATGAGGCATGTACACCAAGTTTCAGAAGAATTGGTTAAATGGCGTGGAAATGGTATCTGAAATGAGGAATGTACATTAAGTTTCAGACGAATTTGACAAATTGGGTGAAAATGCCATCAGTTTGAAAATTGGACATTTGGGCATGGTCTGTAGCGCCCCCTAAGGGTGAATGTGGGCCATTCTTGATTTGTGGGTTCCTGTTGGCCTGTAGTATCAAAGTAGCAATTTAGAACATTTTTTAACAGAAAATTAGACATTTGGGCATGGTCTGTAGGCTCCCTATTGGCTGAATGTGGTCCATTCTTGGTTTGTGTGTTCCTGTTGGCCTGTACTATCAATGTACCAAATTAGATAATTTTTGACCGGAAAATGGGAATTTTGGCGTGGCCTGTAGCGCCCCCTAGGGGCGAATGTTGGCCATTCTTGGTTTGTGGGTTCCTGTTGGCCAGTAGTATCAATGTACCAAATTAGCATTCATTTTATGCATTGTAAAAATAAGTGAATGTTAAAGGGATATTTGATCATTTCCTCACCCTCATGCAGTCCCAGATGTGTATGACTTTCTTCTGCAGAAATTGAATGAAGATGTTTAGAAGAATATCTCAGCTCTGTTGGTCCTTTCAATGTAAGTAAATGAGAAGTGGTGAGAAACAAATCAATAATTAAGTCATTTTTGACTATAAATCTCTACTTTCACTTCCACAAGTGCTCTTCTCTCTTAAGAGTTCTTTTTCTGTGTTTTTTTTTTTTGTGATTTACATAAGCATATCACCCCTCCTGAGCAGGGTGGACAATTTATAGTAAAACAAAATAAAAATACTCTATATACTACATATATTGATCTTTTTCACACCCACACCTATAATATCCCTTCTGAAAGTATGGATTAAACCACTGGAGTGTTATGGGTTACTTTTTATGTTGCATTTATGTGATTTTTGTTGATGTGAGTTCTGATCACCATTCAAGTGCATTGAAAGCACCAACAGGGCTGAGAAAGAAAGAAATACACATCTGGGATAGAAAGAGGGTGAGTAAATGATGAGAGAAATATCTATTTGGGGTAAACTAATTTTATTTGAAAGAATATCTAGGCACATAATAACACTGCATAGCTGTGACTGTTTATAACTATTTCAAAATGTAAAGGCTCACACTTTAAATGGTCAGTGCTTTGATTTTTAAATCATTAAAATAGCAACAGATCCAGTGAAAAAAATGGAGATTGAGTGATTGTTTTTACATTTTACATGCCATTCAAAAAGTGGCATTCTACCACGTAAGAGAGAAATAAAAAAAAACTTAAAATAATACCATTTGTACTTTTCAATTACTTCAGATGTCAATGCACTGGGCGAAGTCTAAATTGTTACTGTCTCTTTAAGAGGCTTTTATCGCATGATACGATATTCAAGGCACAGTCCAGTTTAATCTTTTGAGAACTGTGAAGTATCATTATTTTCGTTCTGTGCAATGCTTTTTGCATCTGTATTCATTTCAGAGATTATGGTGTGAGGTGATAAAATACAGACTGCGTGAATGGTTGATGATTCACTTGAATTTTGTGACGTGTTTCAGAAAGATTATCACGAAGACAGACTGAGCACCCAGTTTATTTTCTTTATTTTACAAAAGCACAAGGTTTTGTTGTTATTGTAATTGTACACAAATAAAAGGACACATTTCATAGTTTGTAATGATGTCTCGCATGTTTCTGTATGGGCAAAAATGACGCAGTATTTTATTTAAGTTGTTTCCGCTGTTTCGAGAGAAAAATATAGCAGGACGTCACATGGAATAATGCCAGAATTCAATATAATTATACCAGATTTCTTTCTCAACTGTTTGTTCACTTGAGACATAACAGACTCCTCAATATATCATGTATTTTGACAGTTTGTTGTATGAAATTGTCCGTTCAGACGCAAGCAGCAGCGAAAGCGAAATCTCATCGGAGTGCGAGCGTTTTAGACGCGACGCGGCTCGCTGTGTCACACAATCTGCTCGCAAACATGTATTTTAGTTGTTTTCACATTTGTTGTGTTGATTAGTGTAAAATCGCTTGAATGTTCAAACAGGCAAACATTGTATACAACCAACAAACCTTCGTGGAAGATGCGAGCAAAAATTATCTCGCC